>NC_142355.1:40693911-40870786 GCF_059441175.1 Urocampus carinirostris
TTCTGTGCCTAAACAGTGCAGCAGTAGTGCGCGCTTTCGTTTGTCCGGCATTTCGTTAGCAGTCAATGCTAGCAGGTAATTTTCGAACATCTGAATCCACGTGGAGTACAACATCGTAGGCTCACCCGGGGTTTCAAGCAAAGCAGGGGGTTGTGAAATTCCGATCCATCCCATCCTCGTCGCCAATATGTTGTGTATGTAGTCGGGTTGCAGTCGGATTCAGAGACAGGCACGGACGGTACAGTCATAGAGTGTTTACTCAACTTCTCCTTCGGTAGCAGACCTGGGCACTCCGGTCCTGGAGGGCCGTATGTTCTGCATGATTTTTGAGGTTTCTCTGATCCAATACAGGTGATTCCAATCTCCAGTATCGTTAACGAGCACTTGCTAGCTTGCTAACGAGGTTATAATTTGTATCACCTGAGTTAAAGAAGAGCAAACTTCAAAATCTGGCAGGACTTATGGCCCTCCAGGACCGGAGTGCCCAGGTGCCCAGGACCGGAGATCCAGCATAAACATATGTCATGTCTGCAGATACTCTATGTCAATTCTGTGCATGCCGTGATGGGAAGGCTATTCCATCATACTTTCGGATTCAATTAGTACATTAGAATGTTATCAAAGGTCTGGCATCCATGCTTAAAACAAGTAAACCTGGTCTGTGAACACTACATCACTGGTAAAGAGGACAAAGCAGCGCATGTACTTCCTACGAAGATTGAGATGAGCCCACCTGCCCTCGCCCACCCACAACCAACCTCACCCACCCTCACCGCATTCTACAGAAACACTGTAGAGAATATTCTGAAAAACTATCTCTGTGTGGTGTGGAGACTGCAGTGCCTCCGATTGGAGCAGTATGAGGAGAGTGGTTAGGACAGCGGAGGAAATCATCGGGACTTCTCTTCCATTCCTTCAGGACATTGGCCAGAAGCGCTGTCTATCCCGAGCCAAAAACATCATTAGGGACCCCTCTCACCCCCATCATGGACTGTTCACTCTGCTAGCCTCTGGAAAAGAAGTACTGCAGTGTGCCTTGCAGGACCACCAGGTTCTGCAACAGCTTTGTCCCTCTGGCCATTAGACTGTCAAAATAGTCAATCCCACATATGGCAAGCCCATCTAGCTGCTTTTGCACATTCATTTTTTGATTGTTTCAATTAAAAATAATTTAAAATTTTATTTTTTCAAAATTCTATTACTAGTGATTTTTAAAAATGATACCACTTGTTTCTGTATAGTGAACATGTTTACCTTACTGCCCATTTTGCACATCTCTTCAGCCGTTCCTCTTGCATTCTTGCACTGCTGTACAGTATTCAAAGCTAAAATTATTTACTTGCTGCTGCACATCTATATATTTTGTACATTATATGACCCTCCTACTGTCTTGTTTTGCACTATTGTACCGTATCCTTATTTAAAATACTCCAACTCATTACTATTTACTTCTATTTCTATATTTCTGGGAACTGTGTGGGTCAGATGTATCAACATTTTGTTCTGTATCCATGTGTACAAGAATGCCAAATAATGTACATTTACAATATATATATATATATATATATATATATATATATATATATATATATACTGGACTGTCTCAGAAAATTAGAATATTGTGATAAAGTTCTTTATTTTCTGTAATGCAATTAAAAAAACAAAAATGTCATACATTCTGGATTCATTACACATCAACTGAACTATTTCAAGCCTTTTATTATTTGAATATTGCTGAATTTGGCTTACAGCTTATGAAAACTCAAAAATCCTATCTCAAAATATTAGAATATCATGAAAAAGTATACAAGTAGGCTATTCAACTAATCACCTGAATCATCTAATTAACTCGAAACACCTTGCGAGGGTTTCCTGAGCCTTAAAAACACTCAGCTTGGTTCAGTAAACTAAATCACAAGTATGGGGAAGACTGCTGTCCAGAGGACCATCATTGATACCCTCCATCAGGAGGGTAAGACACAAAAGGAAAATTCTCAAAGAGCAGGCTGTTCATAGAGTGCAGTTTCAAAGCATATCCACAAAAAGTCTGTTGGAAGGGAAAAATGTGGCCGGAAACGCTGCACAACCAAGAGAGATGACCGCAGCCTTAACAAAATTGTGACGAAGAGCCGCTTCCAGAATTTGGGGGAGCTTCAAAGACAGTGGGCTGAAGCTGGAGTCCAGGTATCAAAAGCCACAGTTCACAGACGTGTCCGGGAAATGGGCTACAATAGCCGTATTCCCATGGTCAAGCCACTTCTGAACTCAAGACAACGGAAGAAGCGTCTGACTTGGGCTATGAAGAAGAAGCACTGGACAGTTGCAGAGTGGTCCAAAGTCCTCTTTTCAGACGAAAGCAAGTTTTGAATTTCATTTGGGAGTCAAGGCGCCAGAGTCTGGAGAAAGGCTGGAGAGGAGCAAAATCCAAGTTGCTTGAAATCCAGTGTGAAGTTCCCACAGTCAGCAATGGTTTGGGGAGCCATGTCAGCTGCTGGTGTTGGTCCACTGTGTTTCATCAAGTCCAGAGTAAATGCAACTGTGTACCAAGAGATTTTAGAGCACTACATGCTTCCATCTGCTGAAAAGCTCTATGGAGATGAGGATTTCATTTTCCAGCATGATCTGGCACCTGCCCACAGTGCCAAAACCACCAGTAACTGGTGCACTGACCATGGCATCACTGTCCTTGATTGGCCTGCTAATTCCCCCGACCTGAACCCCATCGAGAATTTGTGGGGTATAGTTAAGAAGAAGATGAAAGACACCAGACCTACAAATGCAAATGAGCTGAAGGCCGCTATCGAAGCATCCTGGGCATCAATAACACCTCAGCAATGCCACAGGCTGATTGCCTCCATGCCACGCCGGATTGATGCAGTAATGCGTGCAAAAGGATTCCCAACCAAGTACTGAGTGCATCAATGGACATTTTCAAATGTTTGATTTAGTTTTGCTGTTATAAAATTATTTTTTTACTTGGTCTGAGGAAGTATTCTAATATTTTGAGATAGGATTTTTGAGTTTTTTTCAGCTGTAAGTCAAAATCAGCAATATTCAAATAATAAAAGGCTTGAAATAGTTCAGTTGATGTGTAATGAATCCAGAATGTATGACATTTTTGTTTTTTTAATTGCATTACAGTAAATAAAGAACTTTATCACAATATTCTAATTTTCTGAGACAGTCCAGTATATATATATATCTATATATATATATATATATATATATATATATATATATATATATATATATATATATATATATATATATATATATATATATATAAATAAATAAATACTGAAATAGTAAAAATGAATGATACATTCTCAGAGCAAGGAGCAACGAAGCAAATTTAGGGCAGTGTTGGGTTTGGGAACCATATGCGCCTCCTCGAATAGGTCATCTGTGCCAGTCGGAGTGATTTTTCCCTCTGTCGAGAATATTTTAATCTCTTTGAGGATTTGTGACACATTTTCATCCGAGGTGAACGGGGCACTTGACCATCACACAGGGTGGGGCTCTACGATGAGACTATTTGCCTGGATCCTCTCGTAGAACCATCCTCGTTCTATGTCGTAAATTCCCCCCACCCCGCCGTGGGTGCTGAAAGCTGCATGCGCCTGCAGCGCTGTGGACCGTCTGCAGTGACGCGTGGGTCAATCAGCATGCAAACGCTTTAAGTCATCTCGATCCAAATCCTAAAATATGAGAGAAATACTTTTTACCCTTTTTACCCCCCTGAAGCTCTTGGAAACCGCTTTTACATAACTTACCACCGACATGATTTGGAGGGTTTTTGTGCTTCTTATTTGTCTGTGGACCCCGGCAGGTGGACGCGAAACAAGGCGGCAACTGCCTGTCTTTCATGGACATATTTTGGAGAATTCACCGGCGGGATCTAAAGTGAACGGACTTAGCATCCCGGCGAGGCGCATCGGCGCTCAAAAATGGTCGGGAATGTGTCTTAGAGTATATGGTGACGGCGGCCGGGATTTCTGTGCTTTCGCCCATCACAGGAGGGGGAATATCTTTTTGAAAACTTGCCGATTCCTGGACCGAGAGGTGCGCTCGGGATATCTTCTACGCATCGCATTGTGCGCGCCAGGCTCCGTGCTTGTTGACGTTGCTTTGCTTAAAGTGAGCATTTTGGATACTAACGACAACGCACCGACTTTTTGCCCACCAAAAGACGTGAGCGTAACTTTGAACGACACCACAGCAATTCGGAGTGTTGTTTACGCGCTGAAAGCTGTCGACGCAGACAGCGGCAAGAACGCACAATTGACATATAGCTTGGTGTCCCAAAAGGGAGCTTTTGATGTTGTCCCCAAAACTGGACAAGTGGTGTTGCTCGACTCTATCCTGGGGCTTAGAACTGCAGTTCGTGTCTTCGTTGTAGCTACTGATAACGGATGGCCGCCTCTGAGCAGCAAAAGGGCGGTGATCACCTTCACCCCGCGCGGGTGGTTTCAGAAAACCGGCGGCCGGGAGAGATCCAGGCGCGCACCGAGGGAGGTGACCCTCAACAGGGAAGATTCAATCTCCCTTAAAGTGTCTGAAAACGCCAGCATCGGCTCGGTTGTAACCAGGCTGAGTCCCGAAAGGTTCCAGTCAGCCAGTTTTGAGCTCGTCTTCCCGGATCCCTACAGTTCACCCCTGTCAGTGGATTATGACACTGGAGATATCACCGTCGTCAGGAGGCTGAATAGGGGGTCGGACTCTCTGCTGGAGCTCACCGTTAAGATTCAGGACAAGCGAGGTGTGTCAATAATGCGCTATACTACTAATGTCAACACTATATAATTATTTATGTTGATGATATGCTCCATTCCTGTATTGTTGAAATAGGTACAGTTTAAAATTGGTGTACTTATTAAACGTCATTCTTAAAGGAGTTGTACGGTATTTGGAACTTGTTTTACTCTTTGCCACCATCTCCTGGCTCGAGTCATCGTTTCAGCCTACATTATGATGCGTGTGCAAGTACGTGCATTTGTTTTGTGCGCTCAAATAGACATGTTTTTTTCCTCTTTCAAGGGTTTGGGGTTGGCGTTTGGAGTCTTCTTTAAGCAAGCTTTTTCTTTCTTTCACAATTTTCATGCTGCACAAAAAAACTGTGAATGAGCATGATGTCACTCTCAGGCACTTCTCCCATCCCAGATCCCCCCTACATAATGTGTTCTGCCTAAAACAGCTTTGCTAAAATTAAGGAAAAAAATAGCATACGGGCTCTTTGAACTCAGTTAGACAATGCTAACACACACATATTGGAGAAAATATTAAAATGTATTAGTTTAAGGACACATCAAATGACGCACCCCATCTTTAATGTTGGAAGTAGTTTAATAATTGACTTTATTGTAAATAATACACATTTGAGCATTTAATTGCTGATAAAAAGTAAGCCCTAATCGGGAAAAATCAACAAACGTAAAAAAAGGAATACATTTTAATGTAGGTCATGAAGAAAACTAAGTTTATTGTAGGCGCATGGTGGTTTATTTATCAGCATGTTTGCCTCAAAGTTCAGGGGGCCTGGGTTTGTTTCCAGCTCCTCACATTTCGTTGTGGAGTTTGCATGTTCTCTCGTGCCTGCGTAGGTTTTCTTTGGGCATTTCGGTTTCCTTTCACATTCCGAAACATGCATGGCAGGCAAAGACATAGGTTTGGTCTTGGCATTGGTGGGGCCAAATCAATAATTGCTCAATTTTGGGGTGATGCGTTCGTGCCAAAACTACGCCCCTGATGGCAGGTAAATTAGGGATTCCAATTGTCCCTAGGTATGAATGCATGTGTGAAATATTGTATGTTTGTGTGTGCCCTGTGATTAGCTGTCATTCAGAACTGCCCACAGCTCGATGTTAGCTGGAGTGCGCTCACGCACCCCCTGTGACCACAGTGATGAGACTTGGTACGGAAAATGAATAAATGAAAGTTCATTATATCTGCAATATAATAAACGGAAATAATCCTATCCTCTTGATATAGACGCTAAAATAGGTATGTGCAACGGACTGATTTCATAAGGATACTGTTATGCTTCACCTGTGCCCGCTCCTTTGGTGCCAACTGCCTCGGACTCTGATTGGCTCTCCGTCCCTATTTCAACCCACTCCTATCTTTCCCCTTTTGTCAGTCCGTCTGCAAACCTGGCTTACAACTCGCTTCCGACCCCGAACACGTTTTGCTCTCCTGTCCCAGCCACTGACCCACTTTTCCGTTCACGAAACGGCCTTAGCTTGTCACGGAAGATCCACTTCCGCGTTCAGAGCTACCTGCTTCCCACATCCGGCAACCACTGGATCGTGGGCGCAACCCTTTCTCTTTCTTCCAATAAAACTGAAATGCAACGCAAGTGGGTCCTGTCTCCGTTCTGGTCCTGACAATATTGGGAGCCCCTTAACACAATAAATACAATTATCTTTGACACAATGGACATGACTTTTATATAAAATGTGTTCTGTTGTTGCAGATGATCCTAATTTGAAGGTAATGTGTTTGGTTGGCAAAGACCACGCCTCTTCCACGCAAAACTAGTACTCGTACAACTAGTACTGTTAAGCTAGTTGGAATTTTTTAAGATTCAAAGAAAAAGTTCTTTCTGTTCTATTTACTCAGTAATCCTCTAGATGTTTGACATACAATCACTTCTATAAACTTAGATTTTACAAATGCCCTTAAACATCAATTGCATGACTGAGAAACCAAAATCACAGTAAAATGTCTACTTGGTTGTACGTATCCAGCGTTTTTCACAAGATAGAAACGAGTGCATGTTGGATTGCAAGAAAGTGCTGGAATTCTCACAGATACGTGATTGGAACAAAACACCATGTTGACTGTGCTTTTGGTGAGGATTTCTTTTTTTAAATGCCCAAAAGCTCCAAAAAGTTGATTTTGTTGTGTCTGTCCGCATGACCCTCTACTGATCATTAATAAAACCATCAAGTGACTAGATTGCAACACAAATTTGGCAATGAGTGGTACACACTCTCGACTGGTTGTCAACTAATCACATGCCAATTACACATAGTCATACAGCCATTCACACACACATTCATTCATAGGGTCAATTTAGAGTCACCCATCAACCTGCCATGCGGGAAAAATATGCAAACTCTGCACAGGTAGGCCAGTAGCTGAAACTGAATCAAACTATGAGGCAGTTGTTCTAACCAGTCAGCCACCATGCGCCCTTAGCTATATCATGTTCATTTTATCAATAATAAATACATTTAAATCTAACTGATGTGATGTAATTTCTCAATTATCATGGTGATGAATTAACACCTAAAACCCTTTGTGTAGAATTTACACGATGAATGGTGATACATTGGATTTTTATTAAGTCATTTGAGAATGACTGCATTAATATTGAAATTGTTCTATCACATTTTGCACAAGATTTATTTGTATAGCCTTTAACCACAAAGTGTCTTAAAGGGAGGCATAGGCCACAATTATAACAAAACACTTTGTTGACTTGAAATTGACTGGAATCGAACCGGCATCACTTGGACAACCATGCCCCCAGTGGTGAAACTCGACTTTGTCAATGCAATTCTGCAATCAATTGTCTGCCCAGTGGCTGAAACTTTGATTGGACAACGTTAGTTTCTCAAAGGTCTTGACCCGATTTATTCATTTGGTTATTTGACATAAATCAATATCATGGATTAGTTGTATATGTTAACCGTATGGTAATCCATTAGCTAATTTCTACAAAGGGGCGTGACATATGTACATCTATATATATCAATATATATCCCTCTCTCTCTCTATTTATATATCTCTCTATATATATATCTATATATATATATCTATATATATATATCTATATATCTATATATATATATATATATATATATATATATATATATATATATATATATATATATATATATATATATATATAGATATATATATATATATATATATATATATATATATATTTAAATATCATTCAAGTCAGACGCCATTTCCTGCATGCTAACCCTACAATTATGTGAGGACCTGGGTATCACAAAGGACGGATTATCCTTCTTTCCTTTTACATTCAGTCCATAACATCCCATATAGCAAATCTCTTACATTAACACATGCTATTTCCATGAATGACATCTGGCTCTTTTCTTGCTTGACATAACCATTTTACTTACCGGCAGCCGCACTCTTACTGTGTAAGCATTGTGTTTACATTGCTTTCTTCATGTATGACCATAGCTATATGTGTACAGTTAAAACCGCAACATATTTACGCTTTCAATTAATGTTGAGCCTGCTTCTTGATTAGATCGTCAGAAAAGAGAGAATGCCATTTTGCATGCGATTGCTCACAACGTTTTCGAAGAATGGAGATTTGAAGCTTTGCTTCAATTTTTGAGAATAAGTTCTGGAATAAACTGATTTTCTTTCAGGTGCTAGACCAGCTTTGTCTGTTGCCTCTTTGGCAGAGCGCTTTGTGCTTTAATGGGCATTCCAATGCATCGAAAGGCAGTTTTTAGAAGATAAGCATGGTGGAAATAACTTTTAGTGTCAGCACACATGCTTGGAATAAGGTGAAAAAGTGTTGGAATTTATAAAATTGGATTTTGGTGACAACAGATTACGAGCAATGCAGGTTAATGTGATTGTATTCATTCTTTAATATGACCTATTAGCCAAATGCTTCAGTCATGCATGGACTGTTGTGTTCCTTTCAGCTCAGAGTTGTCTTGATGTGATATTGTAGGGTGCACCGCCATTAACCCATTTAGAAAGGGAGCACATTGGTACTTTTCTACCACAAGCGCCAGGAATGCGTTTTAGTCATTTGTTTTTTTTCTTTTTTTTTCTCTTTGCAGATTAAATGCATCATTATAAATATGTTAATGGTGTCATAGTCCTTGTTGAGTTTCTTTGATTTGTGTGAGTTAGGAGAATGATACAGCAACAAAGCCCTTATGGACTTTTAAAACACAGATTTATTGGTGGCGATTTTAGACAACAAAATTGTACAACATTGGTGGCTTTGTAACGGCCTGTAGTCGGAATAATTACTTCTTAATTTCCGAGGTCAAAACTGCATAGATGTGTCTCCTGAATTAAGGTAATACACTGATATTACGTGAGAATGTGCATGCGTATCCCTTCACCACTAGGGTGATAGGGGCATCATTTCCTGTGGTGTGTCTTGGGCAAGTACAGCCTGGTGGCGCTCATCCCTCCCCAGGCCAAGAAATGTTTCCACCTGGTTTCAAACCAGCGACCTTTAGCGTGTGAAAGTGAATAGGTGAATGTGCTAACTACTACACCACGAAAAGACTACAGTACGTGATAATTTGTTTCTTATTTGTAGTATTTAATCATGTTATTCTGCACGTCACCTATTTTCGAATACACTATTGACACTTGGTGAATAGTAGAAAACAAATTGGCATACACTACTGGGTGCATGCTATCATAAAACTGACTTTTAACAAAACGCAAGATTACACAGAACAAAGGAAAAGAAGTACAAACCAAAATGGCCTTGCGCCATAGGGCATTACCTGCGTTGAGACGCAAAACCATTTTCTTCTTTGGCAGGGTCATTCTTCTAGAGTGACTTAATTGATTGCTTGTAAATTTTCTGATCCTGGCTAATTTGTGCTGGCTTGAGATAGTGAAGCTGCTTGCTCAGCAACCCCCCCCGCCCAAAGAAAAAAAAAAGCATTTTGAGGCGGTTTTCACATCTGGGATAACCTACTTGACTCCCTGTAAAAGGTGGTGGTGAAATTCAATGTTTTTTGGCCTGGGAGAGTTGAATTTCTTTCCGGGAGAAAATGTTGAGTCATCAAAACCAACATGGCTGAGTCAGCTTTTTGGGCATTTTTTAGGTAACCTACTTGATTGCCTGTGAAAGTTGGTGGTCAAATGTAAACTGCTTCCCCCTCTACACAGACAAACAAGCAAACAAACAGACATAAAGTTAGATATCAAATAATCATTATCACCAGCCTCGCTTTTTTCGAGGGTGATAATAATACACATCTACAGTATACGAACAATATGCAAAATTTAAAACATATAATGAAATGTTTGTGTTGTTTACACCAGTAAATTTCAACGAGTGTGCCGTGAGATCTTGTCTAGTTTGCCACAGGAAATTGCCCAAATGTATTTTTAAAAAAAACATTGTTAAGAATCTTTGCTTTCTCACAGTGATCAACCAAGTAATTTTAACATTTATCCATATATGTAGGAGGCAGCAGATGACTATTTTGTTACTTTTATATAATTATCCCCTTATGAAGTAGCACACGGAAATGTATTTAATAACTTATTTGTTTTATAGAGCTGTTTAAAATTGCCTAGCAAAAAATAATTATAAATAACATGAAGTACAAACAATGCTCATAATTTTGCAGATCTTTATTTATTTTTCTTATTTTAATAACATATATTTTTAATATTTAAAAAAAAACTGGTCGTAGGAATACATTTTTGAATGTTTTTGACTTTTTAATGAAATATACTGTGCCTTGGCTCCAAAAATAATACCTTTGTTTTTTGAGTTTATGTCGCATTAGGTTTGTGGATTTAAAAAAAAATAATGTTGTTGGTTATAATAACATGTTATTTTTTGTGAAAAGTAAAATACAAAATATTTACAGAAATGTGTTTTTATGTGCGTTTTAGCGTGTTGGGCCCACAGTTTAAATCCAGCTTTCAGCCTCCATGTACGGAGTATGCATGTTCTGTGTTCCCTGCAACTGGATGGCAACGAGTCCAGGGTGTCCCCTGCTCGCTGCCCGAAGATAGCTGGGATGTACTTCATCATACCAGCAATCTTAGTGAGGATAAGCGGTACAGTAAATGGATGAGGTAGGGTAACTACAATATAGTTTAATTTCCCAAAATAGCACCGGCATATTGCACCAGTCGCGAACATCGTTAATGGGTTAAAGGTAATGAAAGGCTGTGTTGATGCCCTCAACTGCAGATTTACTGGCACTTGGTCCGGCCTGCTTTCATAAAAGCTTCTTGTATAAATTTGAAGCATGATATGTGTGGGGTGTTCTTGCACATTACAGATAAGCATATCTGGTGATTATGCATCTTCATTGATATACGTGCTTTACACTGCGCTATTAAGGCGTGATTGAACAGATTTATAGACATTCTATTGCTTTATCAAAGAGTTGTCAATTAATGATTTGCAGTTTCTAAAGCGGATCGTCATAACCACATATTTTAACCACAAAAATATTTTTCTTCTCCCATACTGCAATATTGTGTTCCAACCTCCCAGAATGGGACACAAACAGGTTTTTTCACTGTTACTGATAAATTGCCCGTGTTTCACTGCCATTTTTTATTACGTCTCCAAATTCACATACTGCAGTTTCATGTCTTTATCATTTTTTATAGCCAGTACAAATGATGAAACCAATGTGCTACTCTTTTTGAAGACAGTATAAAAAATAATGTACAGATGCAATCTAATTTGGGCGTTATTTTTGATTCTGAACTCAATTTTATTCCACATATTAAAATTATAACCACAATTCCGTTTTATTATCTCAAGAATATAGTAAAACTCTGCCCATTCCCCTCATAGGCAAACATGGAAGTGCTGATGCATGGTTTTATATCTTCTCGTTTAGATTAGTGTAATGCCCTGCTCTCCGGTCCACCTAAAAACAATATTGCCAGCTTGCAACTACTACAAAATTCAGCTGCATGGGTGTTTATAGGAGTCTGGGGGAGGGATCCCACTTCACCAATTTTAAAATCGCTGCATCGGCTACCTGTGCGTTTAAGGATCAAATTTAAGATGCTTTTGCCAGTTTTGAAATATCTTAACGGTCTTGGGCCATCCTATCGGTCTGATTTGCTTTTATTACATCAGCCCTCACGGTCCGCGAGGTCCTCTGGCAGCAGTTTTTTGACGGATCCTAGGGTGAGGACTAAATCCAATGGTGAAGCACCATTCAGCCACTTTGGTCCTCACCAATGGAACAGTCTGCCGGAGGGCATCAGGTCTGCGTGGACCCTTGATATTTTTAAGAGGAGGCTTTAAGGCCCACTTTCTTAACATGTTCTTTAACTAATCATTTCTTATTGAGCTTTTATTCGGTTAACTTTTATTGTATCATACTTTACTTTACCTGTTTATGATTTGTTCTGCGGTTGCTTTTATTTATATTTCCGTGTTTTCTCATTTTGGAGGCCCATACTGGTGGTTCAATGGCTGAAATTCTGAGGCCATTTGCTGCCATCATCTGTCTTTTCAGTGTGGATACGCCTTCCTCGGGTCCCTTTCCTCACATGGTTATTTTGTGCCTTGTCATAATCAAATTTTATTTCTATTACTCTTCATTTTGATTTTACTGTATTTTAACCATTGTGTGTGTATGTATCACGTTTCTTGGGTTGTTGGGCAGGGGTAAAGGACCACATTTTATTGTCTTATTGTACACTAGATGTTTTTGAACAGCACTTTAAATGGCAATTCATTGCCTTAAAAGTGCTTTACATATACAGTTGATTTGATTTAATTCTCACTAGAGCTTCATTCATTATAAAAGTTTTTGTCCTGCTCTTTGACAAAAAGAAACGCCATTTACATTATTTACAGTTTCTCAAGTGTCAATGTGTAAACTACATTAACATAGATAGTAGTACTTTTTAAAAGAACGGATTTAAAAGTATCGAATCCTATTAAACATAATAAAACATTTCATTGGCTTGAGATACCTGATCCGATACGCTTTTATACAGAGGGGCAAATACATATTTAGTCAACCACCAGTTGCGAAAGCTCTACTACTTTAAAAGATTACAGAGGTCTGTAATGGTCATCATGGGTAGATCTAAACCATGAAAGACAAATTGTGAATAACAAAAACAAAAAATAACAACTACAGAAAATCACAGTGTATAATTTTTAAAGAGTTTATTTCTAATTGACTGTGGAAAATACATATTTGGTCACCTCCAAAAAACAAGATTTCTGGCTGTAAA
Source organism: Urocampus carinirostris (assembly GCF_059441175.1). NCBI lineage: Eukaryota > Metazoa > Chordata > Actinopteri > Syngnathiformes > Syngnathidae > Urocampus > Urocampus carinirostris. The sequence continues at coordinate 40,706,899 of NC_142355.1, forward strand.
AGAGGTGTAACTTCTTCTGACAAGGTCTAAAAAGACTTCACTTGTTACCTGTATTATATGCACCTGTTTTAAATTAATATTGTTATAATAGACACCTGTCCACAACCTCAGTCTGTCAATCCAAACTCGAATATGGCCAAGACCAAATAGCTGTCGAAGGACAAATGAGACGAAATTGTAGACCTGCACCCGGCTGGGAAGACTGAATCTGGAATAAGTTAAAAACTTGGTGTGAAAAAATCTACAGTGGGAGCAATTATTGGAAAATGGAAGACATACAAGACCACTGATAAACTCCCTTGAGCTGGGGCTCCATGCAAGATCTCACACCCTGTGTCATCAAAATGATCACCAGATAGGTGAACAAAAATCCCAGAACCACACAGGAGGACCTAGTGAATGACCGAGTGAGAACTGGGACCACAATAACACAGGTTACTATCAGTAACACAATGCACCATCATGGACTCAAATCCTGCACTCCCAGACGTGTCCCCCTGCTGAAGCCAGTACACATCTAGGCCCTTCTGCGGTTTGCTAGATAGCATTTGGATGCGAGTGTGTTATGGTTGGATGAAACTAAAATCGAACTTTTTGGTAGAACCACAGGTTCTCGTGTTTGGAGGTGAGAGAAAATAGAATTGCATTCAATGAGCACCATACCCACTGTGAAGCATTGGGGTGAAAACATTATGCATTGGTGCTTTTTTTCTGCAAAGGGACCAGGAAGACTGATCTGTGCAAAGGTAAGAATGATTTGGGCCATGTATCGAGAGATTTTGAGTGAAAATCTCCTTCCATCTGCAAGGCCGTTGAAGATGAGGCGTGGCTAGGACATTTGTGATCCTGTGTCTCCACCTTGCGCTTGAGGATGCAATCCAATTTCACAGTACATGCTTGAGTCCATGTTTTATTCAATGATACCCCCAGCCCCCACCCCCCACCCAAATTTGCCCCCGTTGCCATTTGCACTCATCGAGCCCCAAACCATGACAACCCCAACACCATGGTTGACTTTGGGCACGACAAAATCATCTGGTTGCCACCACACATGCTTTACATCATCTGAGCCAAATAAAATAATCTTTGTCACATCAGACCAGGGGGTATATTTCTAGTAAGCTATGGGCTTTGTTGACAAACTTCTTTCTTTGTGTCAAAGCGATGTTGCTTCAGTTCTATTAAACATTAGAATGAAATCTCTGGAGAAATGTTTGGGCTTAACTTACTTTTGTGACATACTGTAAATACTTATTTGCCCCACTGTAGTAAATAAACATGGTTGTACATACATAAATTAAAATAATGAGACACAAAACACAGTGCAGTTTAACACAACAGGAAAACACTAGAACATTCATTATTCTTGTAGTGGTAAATTATTACAACAATGATAGTGTTCTTCCTTTAATAAATTATTTGTCAAACGAGTTCTTTTGTTGTAGCATTTCCTAGCAAACTCTACAACAGACACATCAATAATTCAGATGACACAGAGCGTCGTGTTTGTTCTCTAACCTTGTTATTGCTATCCTGAACATTTTTTACATCCAATGCTCAGCTTCCCAACTGAAATATAACTACTCCATAAATCTGGGATGAATTTTATTGTTTTAACAACAATGGAAGTAGGACTAGACTAACAACAACCAGAGTCAGTTCTGTTTAGAGGTGAGGGATCTGCTGGTCAACCAGTTCTTCCACTGATATATTATATAGATTTAGGTCGGTCAGGAGTCTTTTCCTGCCTTGTTTCATTCCAAACCCTTGACCATTTACAGAAAACATCTTGGTATTTGCAGGATTTAAGGGTCTATTATGAGGAAACTCTGTGAGGCAGGATAAGGAATAACCTCTACACACAAGTCTCACAGTCCCGTGCATTCAAAAATATTTGTATACATTTCATACAAAAAAAGAATTAGAAAAGTTTAAGGTTTTCAAGGACTTTGAATGCCATTCTATCGTGTGAAAAGCGCTCAGAAATACATTGTGATATGCTTTGAAAAGTATGTCCATATGTTGCCTTTAAGTTGTCAGTTTTGTTTTCCTGGCACTCCAGTAAGCTTGAGACAACACTGCTCTGACCAGTGGCTTCATGACTGTTTTGTAATTGTAATTATTCCTCCTTTTCTTTTTTGGTGTAAAATTAACTACATAGAAATAGACACTTTTAAATATAATGGAAAACATACTGAAAACATCCTTCATAAAAATGGACACATTCCAAGGTCTTGAGGTATAGTGCTCAGAATGGCAGGCTTTGTTTGATTGAAATATTAATGAAAATAACCATAATGAAAAATCAAAATAGTGTCAGCAAGCCCTAGTCTTTCTGACACTGAACTGGTGGCATCAACGATCATCGTAATTTTTAACCGTTTATTAGTGAGGACGGACTGTAATGTCATACCAAGATTAAGTGGGAATGGTTGACCTATTTAATTGGAGAAGGCAAGCGTTGTCTTCTACGCTTAAACTCTTAATATTATTCTCTGACTTTCTATCTGATTTCTTGCATTCTCTCGTGTCCTCTTTAATGTCGTTTTCTACTTGTCCTTCCCTCAAATTATTGAATTCCCCTTTCCTGTTTTAGGAGGGAATCGAAGAGAAGTCATTCATGGAAAATTGCATACAATCTGAACTAATGTTGAGAACTTATTTGAAATAACAGATACGACATTTCCCAATGGAATGTTGAGTATGGGTTCTTGTGTTTTTACGAGGCATGATTTTATTACGGCTTGAGCTTTAGTAACTCTGAAGTGACCCCGCAGAGAAGAAAAACAAAATACAATCACAGTAAGTTTGACCAAAAGCCGATTATTTCTTTTCTATTTTTTACATTTATAGGTGATACACTGTTGCACCACTTATTGTAAACGATTCACTTGCTTCGCTTCTAACTTGGACTTTACCATTTTAAGACTTGGAACAACAACTGGAATAGAAATCATTACTCTTTGAAATATAGGGATTCAAATTCTGAGTTTAAAATCTGCTTAGCCAAAGGTAAGATTATTATCAAAACATATGCGCAAGGTACAAAGCATCCCAATCATCACAGGTATGTAAAAAGACCTAATCTGAAGGCATCAACAACAATTATTGGTTTTACGAAGAGCACGGTCTTGTGGTGACGCAAAGTCTTGATTTTGACATTTTGATCTTCTACGCCATGGATGTCAAAATCAGTTTGGCTTTGGGGCCGGATCTAGACTTTCTGTTCTTGGGCAGGCTAGATCAGCATAATTATGTCTACTTGAAATTTGTAGCTTTGTTTTTCAGTATTACACTTTATCATTAAGCCTACGTCAGTAACTTACCCTGCATATTACAATAACGAATGCTAAATTATCTTTTTTTAAACACAACACATTTATTTACAAACAATAGGGAATAAATAGTTTTAAGTTTGACATTAAATGTGTTAACTAGTTTATTGCAGTTTTACACCTGAACATACTCACCACATTATCTAAACTCCAGCAGCCGTAGAGAGATTTAGGTTTTCATTGATTTGAAAATCTATATTTTTTGAAAGAATTGAGCCAGAAACCTGCTTCTTTTCTTAACATACTCAGAGATTTACGGCAGGCCCGATTCAATCATTGGACGGGCCAGATCCTGCTGGCCATATGTTTGACATGTCTGTTCTATGCCCATTATTGTTGAATAATTCTATTGAAAAATTGTCACATTGATCATATTGCTGTCAGATGGAATATAGCAACTTTTCGCAAAATGCTTTAGCCAGTACTGTATGGTACAACAGTCTGATAAACAAACCCCAACTAGCCATTGAACTCCAGAGAATATGTGTAAAGTGATTACATGGCAGTGTGATGCCGGGCATCAGAAAGGTCAACATTAACTGCTGACTTCGCAGCCTTGGTGTACAACTTTAAGACTGAAAAAGGTTACGCAAGGCAAAGGAGGGCCAGAGAACTATATTGATGCTTGCAAAGGCAAGAAAGTCAGGAAAGTGTGAATTCTGGAGAACACGATAAGGAAAGGCCAGCCTGATTAGTCGAGGGCGGGTGCATGAGCCCGATGTGAAATTGACTCGCTGTAACATACTCTGAGATTGCTCAGGGGGCTTTAAAGACTAACTACTGTCGTAGCAGGAAGAGATAGGGTGCGCCTGTATACAAGAGATGTGTGCAGGATAATGGCAGCGATACTATATAGTGATTAAAAAAAACATCAACTTTCATTTGTCTCAATTGTCCGTCATGGTTTTGTTGAGGAGAATGCCGACGTGACCTTTGCAAACAGGTGAAGATAAAAACAAGAAGGAACCCCTTTGTGATATTTTTCAAAAATACGTTTTTTCTTAACAGTTAAATGGCAAATGTACAGTGCCTAGTAAAAGTCCTCCCGAACATTTTGCCATTTTGCCACATTTCAGGGTTCAAACTTTAAGCCAATAAATTGACATTTTCAAGAATCAAGAACATGTAAGATTCAATCGGAATGTTGATTATTTCAACATTTTATATTATACTTACACCCAAAAAATAAATGATCGGTAGGTGATGCAAGCATTACGGTTGGTGTAGAGTAACACAGCGCATCACCCTGAAAACACCCTCAACACTGTCAAACATGGTGGTCGCAGCCTCAATGTTTTTTTTTTTTAGCAGGGACTGAAAATATTGTTAGAGTTGTTTGCAAGATGGATAGAGGCAATCACAATGCGATAATAGCAGAAAATCTCTCGGCTTCTGCAAGAGAACTGAAAATGGTTTGCAGGTTCACCTTCCCAAAGGACAAGGACCCTAAACATAATGAACAATCTACAACTGAACGGTTTAAAACTAACAATATAAAGGTGTAAGAATGGCCAAGCTAAAGTCCAGACCTCAATCTTAGGGAGCATTTGTGGAAATATATGAAAAGTGATGTGCACAAACGACCACCATCAAACCTTGAGACAGCGTGTTTTAACCTTTCTTCTAGCCAAGGCACATTTCTATCATTAAAAAAAAATCCTGCTGAACACAAACAGCTAAGAATGTAAAACAAATTAAAAAAAAAGCTTTTATTGACAATGTATTTCTTTTTCAACATTGAAGAATGACTTTAATTATAAAGTCTCGAATAGGCAACTAGCTACCTTCTGCTTTTGCTGCTGCTGCCGCTTATGGTATGGAAGAGCACTACATAATTACTTTGCCAGGCAATAGACTGCACACAATTTTAAAGAAAAAAAAATAATTGCAATTTTTCATAACTAATGAAATTTCAATGCACTTCTGATGTTGAAAAGGTGCATTTCTGTGCTTGTTTTCTATGTTGGGAGAACTCAAACATAGTGACATGCAAAATTACCTCAAGATGACATTGTTACTGACTGGGACTATACAACTGTAACAAAATAATAAAAACATCTCAACAAACAAAAAAATAAATGCAGTTGAATACATTATTTTTTATTATAATTATACAAAAGTATACAATAATTGGAGGGCTTTCGTTTCAGAGTAGGAAAGCAATATAGAGAATGGCTGGCTAGCTACAAGCTAGCATCAGTTAACCGCGACTTCAACCAGGTCTCTGCGATGATTAATATACAGCAGTCCCGAAAGTAGCGGTTTTCCAAGAATTGTAGCTCCAGGTCGTCCATTTCATGGGTAATGGATCTGGCATTGGTGAAATACAGCCGATGCAGGGCCATCTTAAGAGAGTGTTGTCAGCCTAGCCTAGCGCCAGACCTTTCTCGCTTAACGCCGCCTCACCCGATTCTCGGGGGTAATACCAATTCATAGAGCACCCGCTGCGAATCACCATTTCTTTGCACTTTTCTGACTTTACTCAAAGTTTGATATAATTAATAAATTTCTTTTGAGTGTAACATGCCGCCAGGGCTACTAGCTGTCGCGTCGCCATTTGTTTTGTTGGCCAATTGTGCAAAACGCCCGCTTTGTGACTGACAGCATACATCAGCCTATCACAGTTGCGCACACCCTTCTTACAAACTATGCCTCACCTTTATTGACCAGTGTCATTAAAACTGTAACAATTGCACAATCGCGACATGTCACATCGCAAAATTGATTCGATTATGGTTAATCGTGCAGCCCTACCACATAGGCACACAAACTGGATAATTCCTCACGGCACACCCGACAATATCTCGTGGAACAGTGGTTCGAAAACACTGCCTTAAAGAACTAGAGCTATTTTTTACGGAAAAATGGGCAAACACTTCTGTTTCAAGATGTACAAGATGTATGGGGATATGTATGGACTTGAAGCTGTGATCAAAGTATTAACGAAACCCCCATTCACTGGAGTTTAGTACTGCGATTACAATTGGGTTTGTGGAAAAATAATTGGGCTCCAGGGGAGAAATCCATCAATTGGTGGCTGAAAATGACATTGGAGTACCTAAGGCAGTCAAACCTCACCAGTTTGAAGGCATAAACTTTTTTAAGAGTATTCATCTTTTATGTCTTAGTTTGGAAGTTCATCCATCATTAACTGAACCGCTTAACCTCAGTAGGGTGGTGGGGGTGCTGGAGCCCATCAACTATCTTCGAGCAGTAGGCAAGGGACACCCTGAACTGTTTGCCAGCCAGTTTCAGGGCACACAGAGAAAGGCCACTCACTCGCTTATTCACACCTAGGGACCATTTGGACTGGCCAATTAACCTGATATGCATGTTTTTGAAATGTGGGAGGTAACTGGAGGGCCAAGAGGAAACACACACAAGCACGGGAATGAACATGCAAAGTCCGCACAGGAAGGTTGGTAGCTGGATTGAACCCCTGACCTCAGAACTGCCGCAGATGCGCTAACCACTCAGCTGGCTTGCCGCCCAGTTTGGAAGTAATGAAAACAATATAATTCACAATAAGCTAAACATTTCTGTCGAGTCATCACAAAACTTTCATTACGCAGATAGTGTTGCAACTGTGCAATTAAAGACCAGTGAGTAGTATCGACAATGGTTGAAGCAAACTGACCAGACGTTGTGGGAACTTGATTCCAGCAATGGCGACAAGGGACCATTTTCTGAACCATTTTGTCAGACAACCTTAACAAATCCAGACAAATACTTTTCATTCTCTGATGAACAAAAATTTGAATCTTTACTACTTTTAAGGAGATTTTTTCTTTTTTAAAAGAACATTGTGTATTATTTCATGGCTCTTGGTGGTAAAAAGGTAATTCTTTAAAACAAAAACATAGCAAAAATACATGAAGATAAACATGATATTTTAAAAAACTACTCCAAGGCTGAGAAATTGATATTTAGTTTACATAAAATGAGGCTCGCTTATCAGAACCTAACATGATTGTCCACAATCTTGCTGCTACGGGTGTTCCCTCCAAATAAAAATATCGAGAAAGTTTGGGCAAAAAATGAGAACAAAAATAGAGCACTTTAGTTCACTTAGATTGATTGTATTTTTTATTGTGCTTTGAAGCACTCATTCTTGGTTGCTGCAACATATACTAATCAAATATTACACAGAGTACCTTTGAGCTGAAAATTATTTAATTTGCAAAAAATCAACAGTAGGAAAATTAATAATATCTAAAGGTACAATGCGTATTATTTAGTGCCTCTTAGTGTCACGGTTGCCATGGCGCCCAATTGGCCCCTGCCGTGTGGCGCCGGCTTCTGTCACGGTTACCATGGTGCCCAATTGGACCCACCCGTGGGCACCAGCTGCAGCTTGTTGACAGTTTGGCTCCCTGTCAGCATTTAAACTCTGTCTTGTCAGTCCCCTTTCGTCGGTCGGTCTGCGAATCTCTCGTTTTCACACGGCAAGCCCTTTTTTGCCTGTCCTGTGATTTTGCTCTTGTTTCTCTCCCGCTACGATCTGTTTGATCTCGACCACGTCTGCTCTCCCGTCCCGGATTACGACCTGTTTTGATCTTGACCACGTCTGTTCTCTTCTCCTGGTTTTCGACTTTTTTCCGTTCCCGACATCGCCATCGCTCGCCACGGAAACCCCACTTCTGCGGCTGAGCAAACTACTACCCATGACCAACGATCTCCGGGTCGTGTGTGCACTCCTTTCCCTTCTTCCCAATAAAACTCTAAGAAACGTTAGGCGAGTGGGTCCTGTCTCCATTCTGGTCCTGACAGTACGGACTAACGACAAAATGGACCCAGCAAACACTCACACAAGAGCTGGAAACTCCATACGCACTGCACAGAGGGCGAGGTCTGGCGATTGTCAAGTGACGTCACCGCCCTTTAACTGCTGTTCCAGCAAAATCTACAGAGCATGCGGCGTCAGCAGGAGCAATTAGCTCAGCTGACTAAGCTCCTGTCGCGTCGGCTGTCGGCAACGGCCCTGCCTCCTGGGGGCTCTCCTCCTGGCGTGCTGTCGCGGTTCCTGCCCATTCGGTTTACGGACTCGACCGCCATGGGAATTGCTGTGCCTCGAATGGGTTTTCCGAGAAAATTTGGCGCCGATCTTTCCGAGGTCCCTGTCGGCCTCTCTGCTGCGCACGTCGGCCTCCCCGCCGTGCACGTTGGCCCCCCCCTGCCGCGCAGGTCGGCCTCTCCACTGTGCACGTCGGCCTCTCTGCCACGCCCGGCGGCCGGCCTACCACACCCATCCGCTTGCCTGATTCGTCCATCTGCCTGCCTGACTCATCAGCCTGCCTGCCTGACTCATCAGCCTGCCTGCCTGACTCGTCAGGCTGCCTGCCTGACTCGTCAGTCTGCCTGCCTGACTCGTCTCTTCACCTGCCAAACTCGTCCGTTCGCCTGCTTGACTTCCGTTCGCCTGCCTGACTCGTCCGTTCGCCTGCCTGACTCGTCTGTTCGTCTGCCTGACTCTTCCGTTAGCCTGCCTGACTCTTCCGTCTTCCTGCCCGACTCTTCCGTCTGGCTGCCTGCCAGGCCCATCCGCTTGCCTGATTCACCCGTATGCCTGCCCGGCTCGTACGCCTGCCCACCTGACCCGACTGCCTGATGCAACGCCCGGCTGCTGACCCAGCCGCTTACTGTTCCTGCTTTTGCCACAAATTCAGAGGCTGAGGTGGGGCCACCCTCCTTGGGAGCACCAGCCCATTCTGGAGAGCAAAGTATTTTGTTTTTTTTGGGGACTTCTGGAGCCGTCCCTTGAGGGGGGGTTCTGTCACGGTTGCCATGGCGCCTAATTGGCCCTGCCCGTGGGCACCAGCTGCAGCTTGTTGACGGATTGGCTCCCTGTCAGTTTTTAAACTCTGTCTTGTCAGTCCCCTTTTGTCGGTCCATCTGCGAATCTCCGTTTTTACACGGCAAGCCTTTTTCGCCTGTCCTGTGTTTTTGCTCTTCTTTTTCTCCCGCTACGATCTGTTTGATCTCAAAAATGTCTGCTCTCCCGTCCCGAAATTATGACTTGTTTTGATCTCGACCACGTCTGTTCTCCCGCCCCGAATAACGATCCGTTTCTTGATCTCGACCACGGCTACTCTACTCTCCTGGTTTTCGACTTTTTTCCGTTCCCGACTCCGCAATCGCTCGCCACGGAAGTCCCACTTCCGAGGATGAGCAACATACTCCCCGCGACCAACGATCTCCGGATCGTGTATGCAATCCTTTCCCTTCCTCCCAATAAAACTTTGAGAAACATTGCGCAAATGAGTCCTATCTCCGTTCTGGTCCTGACACCTAGTGGAAATAATAATTTCATTCATTAAAGGAAAACAATATGGATTTAGATAAAAAGGAATAATACATGAACTATCGTACAATCATACTTTCTTACCAAAACTTGTTGGTCAAGAAATAATCTTTTGTTTTTCATACCATGAGCCTCACCTAGAAGAAAGGTTTCATGATATACATCTATATTTAAGCGATGACTGATCAATTGGTAACAATTGCTGGTCCAAACATTGATTGCAACGAGATTCAAACCTGGGTCATGGCGATAGGTGCCCCGACACGTTACCAATAAACCACCATTGGTCTAGATTAAATACAAATAAGCATTAGGGCTTATCTCATTACCATTTTACGGTGCCAAAAACACTGATTTGCCAGCTGCATTCTCATAGGTTAAACAGTCTCTCCATTTCTCCACCTGTGCGTCAATAACGTTGCGCACGACAGAGACCGAAAAAAGAAAGTCTTTCAAAGTAATACTATACAAGCTCTTTCACATATGTACACACATCAAACCGAGATAAGATCTAATGTCTTTTCATATGCCATCTGTATCATTGGTGGTCCAGTGGTAAATGTCAAGGCTCTCACCGCCGCGATCCAAGTTTGATTACCTAAGCAAACAATGCTCTGTGCTTTTAATCAGCGACACTAATCAACTGATTAATCGTTGCACTATTATTTGCCGAAAGTACATAAAGAGCTTAATGATTATAAATGATTAAAGGCGGTAACTCTTACTGTAGTCTCTAATAGTCCAGTGCGCCTTATTTTGGAACTATATATAACAAAGCACCATTTTTGGGGGTGCGTTTCATAATCCAATGCACTTTATAGTTCAGAAAATACAGTAATTTCCTGCTACCCAAAAACCTTAAATAGACTCAGCAAAAAATGAGAAGTAAACCGGTGAATTTTGGTCACTTTGATTCTCAGTAGTTTTTATCTCTCCCTATCCTTTTTAGCACCTGGTTCTTGTTGCGCCACATCATACAGTAAACTTTTGTGGTCAAATTATAAGTACTGTCCTTTTAAAATAAGGGTTCTTTCAGGATTGCTCTTTTAGAATGACTGGCATTTTATTACTGCAAAAACTGTAGCATTAGTTTCGAACAATCAATTACATATCCGTGTGTGCGTGACCTACCATGGAGAGGGAAACGGGCATCCCTGCGCACATGGCATCCCAAGATACCCCCAACCAGATACAGAATGTTCTTTTATTATTGATTGCCTTTATCGCACATGTTGTCAAGTGCAGGCAATGCAATATGGCAGGTACTCTTTGCAAATTTACTGAACTACTACACAGCACAAAATGCAATTTTGCAAACTGTTTCAGATCTATGGAACAAACACAAGTTATTTCTTTGAGACAACATGCCCATCTTTTCTGTTCTATTATCAATCAGGGTTCGTATGGGCGCTTGAAAAGTGCTTAGATGTCCATTAAAATTCTTGTAAATGCTTGAAATTGTTGCCATGTTTCACAACATGTCTGCTTTAAAATGACGCTGACACTGCTCTCAGGACGCTTCGCTTTTCTTTTGCGATTTTCTTCCCTCATTATTAATAGCAGCTGGCATTAATTTGCATGGCATTACCCCATGAAGTGTCACTGGGTCGTGCTACACCTAAACAGAGCACTATGAAATGTGTATTAGTGCAAGGATTAATATCAGTTCTGGACATTTCTAACATACCATGCACAAAATAAGGGTATAATCACATTTCTGGGAGGCACAAGTAAGTGCACATCTTGGACACGTCAGTAAAGACGTAAAATATTAAAATGTATTCAGATAACTCTAACATCAAGAACATGCTTACGAAACTATCATCTTAATTTCAAATCACTAATTCCAATCAAATCTTCATGCTTGGCGTCACTTTTACCAATAAACAACTCTCGGTAGGTCCCGGAAGTTGACGATGCGCCAGCTTCCTCTTTCCGGTCAAGGTTTAAATGATCAACTCAGGCCTGGAACGCCCTCTTGCGGTTTGATTTGAAAATAACAAATAAGGTGATATGCAGTACTGGTAGTAAAAATGTAAAACTTAATAAGGTGTTCATAATTTTACATTTAAATCTCGCCAGAGTATAAATAGCACCCGCGGCCGAACTATGAAAAAAACTGTGACTTATAGTCCAGAAAATACAGTAGGCTATATTGTCATCACATTAAACTCTATTAAGTATATTATTGAAACCGTCATTTTATAGTCATTCATGTAGTACATTTGCTACTGTCTGGCCATGTGTTTTATTACTAAGCCAATTAAGAACGCTTGTCAAATTACTATTAGAACTGTGATGATATCTATATTGTTGCTGTGTCTAAAAATGGACGCAAAAACGTAAAGATTTGATTAAAATATTCGTATTGTTATTGATATCAACATTGTGAAACATCGTATGGAACAGGATTAGACATAGCACTCCAGGGAAAACATAAAATACAAACTTAAAATTAAAAAAAAGACAAAACACTCTCAGGATAAATTGGCAATTTTTTTACAATGTGGTGCTTTGAGACTGGCCTAGATAGATAGATAGATACTTTATTCATCCCCGTAGGGAAATTCACACTATGTTATAATAATAATAAGCAATGAATAAGAATAGTGGAACGTAACAACGGTGCAATGAAAAGAAATGCAATAACATTTACCAGCAACAAAACCCCCCAAAATAAGTCACAAGGTATACATATTTTAGCAAAAGATTCAACAAAAGATTAAAGATTTCACAGTTTTGTGTGCTTTTTTACGGTAGTCTGTAAATGCTTATGGCCCTGAGGAAGAAGCTGCTCTTCCTTGTTTTGAGGTACCTGTAGTTCCTTATAGAGGGCAACTGGTCTAAGGGGCCGGTCACACAGACATTTGCGGCTGAATCACGGCCAGAAATTTCTGCCTGTGAGGCGGACGCTATTGGACGCTTTGAGATCGCCATACAGACGAGATACAGCAGTGCTTAACACGCAGTCGGAAATTCGCGCGTGGGTGGCAGCGCGAAAAAGTTCTGCGCCTTTCTCCGCGTATATACAGCGCGATTTGCCGAGCACACGTCAGTTGTGCTCGAGACGTTAAGGGGGTGAACATGGATCCCCGTCAGCGTAGTGACCTCGTCTTAATCCATTTTTATTTCTTGACATTTTTTTTCAAGATAATAAAATAAAAATGATGCCATAGCTTGAAATCTTGATCTTCACGGGACTGTGTCTTGAGCGGTTATGATTTCTACAGCCCAGTGTTATCCGAGAAATGCATCCCTGCCGAGATTTGCATCCCCTCGCTACTATACAACCACTTTTACCTCGTTTTATCTCACTTTTAGGGAATGTAATGGCGAACATATAACCAAAACCACTTCGTCTTGCATTTGTTGGGAATGTAATACAACTTAAACCATTCCGTCTTTGTTTTTGTTGTGAACGTAATCGAACGGAAAACCCTCCCCCCCTCGCGTGAACGCGCATTCTGCTGCGCTTCCAACAAAAGCGATCGTATTCTATATAACACGCTTTCCTAAAACAATAAAGCGAGCTAATTATAACAATTGGGAGATCCTAGTCTATATAACGCGTTTATTTAAACAATAAAGTGCGATCGTATTCTACAAAATGCGTTTGTTAACGCGGATGAAAAAGTCAAAAGCGATCGCAGCAGAATGCGCGTTCACGCGAGGGGGTGGGGGGGTGTGTGGGTGTTGCGTAGGAGTCGGATTTGGGCACAACACCGGCTCGGGAGCTTTTATACCTGTGGTCCACACGAGAAAATGACGCAGAAATGACGCGATGAGGAAGCGGAACAGTCGCCGGCGTCTGTTTTGCGGGCATACCACCGATGAACAGCGGGTTGGCCAATTTTGCGCATTTTCCATCGCGGGCAACCACGGGCAAAAAAAACCGCAAAATTTTAGCCGTGATTCAGCCGCAAACGGCTGTGTGACCGGCCCCTTAGGTTGGTGGCCGAGGTCAAAATAGTTTTTTATAATGTTAATTGCTCTGCTGCGGTATTGCAAGCTGGCATTTTAAACTGGGACGAGAGCTCATGATGATCTTCCGGGCTATGTTCATTACTCTCTGTATGATTCTCCCGTCTGCTGTTGTGCTCCAAGCATACTACACCATGTTGGCCTGTGTCAGAATGCTCTCCACTGTGGCTTTGTAGAAGGACCCCAGCAGCTTCGGTTGCAGGTTTTTTATCCTGGGACCCCTCAGCAAGTTGAATCCCTGCTAGGGCTTCCCTACCACCGCTCTAGTGTTAGGGCCCGGTCACACAGCCATTTGCGTCTGTATCGCGTGTAAAATTTTGCGTTTTTTTTTTGCCCGTGGTTGCCCGTGGTTGCGCAAAATTGGCCAACCCGCTGTTCATCGGTGGTATGCCCGTAAAACAGACGCCGGCGACTGTTCCGCTTCCTCACCGCGTCATTTCAGCGTTATTTTCTCGTGTGGACCACGGGTATAAAAGCTGCCGAGCCGGCGTTATGCCGAGAAATGCATCTTTGCCGTGTTTTTTATCCTCTCGCTACTACAACCACTTTTACCTCGTTTTATCTAACTTTTATAATAATAATAATAATAATTTCCTTTGTATTGTCATTCTTTGTAAGAACGAAATGTCGATACACCTGACCCGTTGTAGCGAGCCGATGCAGCCGCAGCCAACAGAGGGCGCCGCCATTTTACCAATGTTATAAGTCTTAGGTATGACTCGGCCGAGGCGCGAACCAGCGACCTCCCAGTCTCAAAGCGGGCGCCCTACCATCTATTATATCACTTTTAGGGAATTTAATGGCGAACATATAACCAAATCCACTTCGTCTTGCATTTGTTGGGAATGTAATACAACTTAAACCATTCCGTCTCTGTATTTGTTGTGAACGTAATCGAACGGTAATGCACGCCGTATACAAATCACTTTTGAGCAGGTAACATGTTTATTTTGCCTTTTTCTATTCAAATCGCTCGTATTGAAACTTATGCACTCTACCATAAAGCTTATTTCTGCATAATAAGCTTTACGGTAGAGTGCATAAGGCATAACACCGGGCTGTAGAAATCATAACCGCTCAAGACACACTCCCGTGAAGATCAAGATTTCAAGCTAGGGCACCGAAGAAGCCAATATGTTATTATTGTAATAGCTTTTCATTTTTATTTTATTATCTTGTTATGAAATGAAAATAAATGTCAAGAAATAAAAATGGATTAAGACGAGGTCACTACAGTGACGGGGATCCATGTTCACCCCTTGACGTCTCGAGCACAACTGATGTGTGCTCGGCAAATCGCGCTGTATATACGCGGAGAAAGGCGTTTGACCGTCACACGCGTAACACGCTAATTTCACGTAATAACACCGCGATACAGGCGCAGAACATGCTATGACCGTGCTCCACCCACGATTACCCGCTGGAATTTAGCGTCCTACCCACGTGTAACCACGCCCTGGCCGCGGCCATAGCACGTCGTTCCGCGTCATTTCTGCGTCATTACCTCGTGTGTACCACGTGTGCAGCCCGCGGTTAACACGTGGTCTAAAGTTTTGAGCAGCGCAAAACTTTTTCGCGCGGCAGACCGCGTGTGAATTTCCGACCACGTGTAATGCACTGCTGTATCTCGTCTGTATGGCGATCTCAAAGCGTCCAATAGCGTCCAATAGCGTCCGCTTCACAGGCAGAAATTTCTGGCCGTGATTCAGCCTTGATACAGACGCAAACGGCTGTGTGACCGGGCCCTTAGCTGACGAGGAGAGGTCGTCGCAGATGTGCACGCCAAAGAGATTGAAGGAGTGGACTCTTTGATCACGAGTGGAGCTGGGTGTCTGCTTGTCCCCATAAAGTCAAGGAGGACTTCCTTGGATTTCGTAGTGTTGAGTATTGTCAGTGTCTTAACCCCATTCGTGTATGCCTTCATATCTCCATCGAAGACGAGTCCCATCAAGTTGGTGTTGTCAGCGAACTTCACAATTGTAGTCGTAGGATGGGTTGGAGAACAGTCCGAGGTGTACAGAGTGAACCCGAGAGGGTTCAGCACACATCCTAGGGGTGATTCGGTGCTCAGCGTGGAAGAGTTTCACATCCTGTGGGCGGTTGGAGAGAAAGTCTATAATCCAGTGGCAAAGGATAATATAGTATATATATAGCTCCAACTCACATTCATCCGTGCCCTGTTCTTTATGTTCTTTCTTTATGAAGGATCAATGAAATAAGACAAAAAAATAAATCATTGAATGCATAAGATTTAAATTTAGAATTCTCTTTAATTTCATTGATAACCATGTAGTGAGCCTTGTTCACACTGAGATTAGACATAGAACTCCAGGATAAATATGTAATAAAATACCTTAAAAAAAGAGTGTAAGGATAAACAGCAAAAATATCTCTTTGTTGTATTAGATGGAAATTTAACCCTGACCTCATGAGTGGAAGTCAAAAATAATATCACAGATCACACTTCATTGTACCCTGCAAAGAGCATGCAGTTTTGCTGGGCACGCTTTCTCACATTCCTTGACAGTACTTGTGTAACCTTTTCTTATCATTTATTTTATATTGTCATTAAACTCCATAATGAATTGATGTTCAGCGGCTCTAAAAGACAACGGTCCACTCTTTTCTATTTCCTCATCTGTAATTCTGGGATCGATCCCGTGTGTCTATGAAATGAAATGAAAATGAAATGATCTGCATTTATATAGCGCTTTTCAAGTCAATGACTTCCCAAAGCGCTTTACAATGTGCTTCACCCGTGCAGCCATGTAAGGTGCTAACCTGCTTATTGGGGGCATTAGGGGTTCAGTGTCTTACCCAAGGACACTTCGACATGTAACACGGAGGAGCCGGGATTCGAACCTGTGATCTTTTGATCCCCAGATGAGCGCTCTACCTCCTGAGCTGATGCTGTGAATGCGCATTTTTCCCAACTATCTACTTCTGGTTTGACAGCCCCACCTCCTTATCCTTAAAACATGCAACCGATCAGTTTTAGGGGGTCACTTACATGTAATGTAGGATTATATGGCAGTATATATGGTACTTGAAATCATTTTTATTTTTCTGGTTAATGTGTTCTTTTACGTTATCTCAACTGAGTTTAAGGCCTTTTTGTGGCATTTCTCAGTAGGACAGCATTGATTTTGCGCGATTGATTAATCAGCGAGTCTTAATGCTTCCACTTGAAAAACAACATTTTAAACAAAGATATGTATTTCACAGAATTGTTAGTGACAGAATATTATAGTCCCTCGAGAAGCGAGAAAGAAAGAAGGTTGGAGACATAGCAAATGTGAAAGTTAAGACCACCCTTAAGCGCTGCAGCGATGAATCAACCACTCGTTTCCCCTTTCAGCCACAACTCACTGTTGGCAAATTAAAGCATTTGCTGTGACGTGTTTGTACTTATTTATCCTTTTGGTGTTGCATTTAGCAAACTTTGATACTTTGAGGTCCAATTATCGGAGCTGGGGAAGGTAAGGTACTCTGCTCTCAGGGGGCCAAAGGCCAAACTGTTAAACACAGGCCGAGATGTTTTGAAAGATTTTCCCATTGAACTTTGACCAAGGACACTCTGAACTCAGCATTTGCGTCTACATTTGACAAGTTAAAAACTTTGCTAAAGAGGAAAGCACAGAAGTAGCAAAAATGCTCTCATTATGTGAAAGAAAATTGCTCCGCTGAGAAACAACTCATATTGAATAGAAAGCTGTGATGCCGATAAAGATTCTTATAATGGCCAAAAAAAAAAGGAAGACAACTTTGTTCCCTTTCCATTTTAATGCATGGTATAATCTGTTTCCTAGCACTCTCGCACATTGTCCGCTTTTTTTGGAGGATCCAGATAATGAAGAACATGCTGTCTCTGAGATGTTCTTTATCCGCTCTGATCTGCCTTTGACAAAATACAAATTATTCTCTATCTGAACATTTATTTTAATTTTTAAATGTAAAGACATATTTCAACTTGGATTGATATAGATTAATGCTAGAATTGCAGCGAGATTAATGTAGATTAAAATAAATAATCTATGTATAGCACTAAACAGGAGTGAGTGGATTGCAGGGGTGACTAAGTGTAAACAAGCCACATAAAACCAAAGACAGTAATCCCTCGTCTACGCTGGGGTTGCATCCTAAAACAGATCTGTGAAAGTCAAAGCCCGTAAAGTACAAACCTTTATCTATTTCTTTATTTCTTTATGTATTTATTTAGTTTCATATTTATTTATTAGATACTAAACGTTAGAAACAAAGAGCAAGCCCTATGTAAAATAAATGAAAGTACTGTATTTTTATAATTATATATATATTTTTACAAATAACTTCTGTACTCTCAAATTAAAATGTTAAAAGTAATATTTCTACTATACTGCATCACACTCATAGTTCATAGATCCATCAACTCATTCAGTGCCATAATGTATAAATACGTTTCTCTGAGTGCCTATGTGTAAAAATGAGTTTTTTTCCATTTTATTTAAAAAAAAAACTATTTTGAAGGCTTTTCTGCAGTATATCAGTAAGAATCAAGCCTCTCGAAATGATTTCGGCATGATGAATTGATAGCAGGAGTGGCTTTGATCAGATCTTTGTCCACACATCAAGGAATTCTTCATTTTCTAGTCTTGCTTCTTGTGTCCAGTGATTGAAGTGTGTAGGTGGCCAAGTATGGCAAGTATACGCATGGTGAAGCAGTGTGATCAGAGTAGCGAATATATACATAATTACAGTTGATGCGTCAAAATGTTTTCTTTCTAAAATGATGACGACAAGGACCAAATATTTTATTTTGCTTTAAGTGTGAATGTGTTAAAGCCAGTTAATAAAACTATTTACACTTTAAACTATTTAAAAAAAAATGTATACAAATACAACAAGTATATGTCAGCATGTATATTTATACATTAATAAAAAAAACTGGATAGGTCTCCAGGATCGGCCTTGGCAACATTTTTATACCCAATATAACTTCAAATGGTTGCCCACCCTTGTTACATAGTGAAATGCAGTGGTGAAATAATACACACTGTCTCTAATGCACTGCACATTTCAGATCAATTTCAAATTACCCAGATCATAAGCAATTGTGTATGTCAACAATTATATTTAAGTTGAGGAGACTGGGAGGGGCTATGGTATTGTTCGAGGCCCAAATGCAGTAGGTCGTGGGCCGTAGTTTAAGGACCCCCAAAGAACACCCATTAAGAGCTGATAATGAACATCTCAGAGACAGCATGACAACGTGCAAGAGTGCTCAGAAACAGATAACACCATGCATTAAAATGGAAAGGAAGAAAAAGTTGTCTTTCTTTTTTGCTCTTGTTCTGATGTTTGACGTTTTTGTCTCTATGATAATCCTAATACGGCAGTTTTGGGCTTTAATACTTGAAGTCTGCTCTGAATTTGCAGAATATCTTGAGTGTTTTTTTTCAGCTGCTCTCATCAGGGTAGGTCTTTAATTCTGTGACCCAATCACAGCATATGGTCCGTGATGTGCTGAGAAGAAAGAAACTAGGATGGCACCGTGTCGTTAGCCGTGCCAGCCTCGTCTTAGAAACTCAAAGACACGCGCTGCTGCCCCCCCACATTAACGATCAAGACCTGAAGCCGGAGCCTGCTGCACTTACTTAAGCTCTTATACTCCAAAAAACAAAGGAAAAGGGAAATGAAAAATTAAAGTTTTCACACTGTCAACCGTTGGATATTATTATTATTGACGCACAAACTGCTGCCCTGAATGATGTTTAATTGACAATTGTGCCTGATTTTGTTTTTAAAAACGATTTTTTTAGCTGCAATGCATGAGCAAGAAGTTTGATCACACAATTTAGAGCAGGGGTCTCAAACCCTTATAGTTTTCCACAGGAAAGATCACTGATCAAAATGTTTTACTGTTCTAAAATATAGGTTTTCCATGCAGTATTTATCCTCTGAGGCAAAATTATTAAGACAAACAAAATTGTCTGATGTTGCCAGGCCGATAAAAGATTGCATTTGGCTGCTTGGAGGCAATAGCTGCAGCACTCAATTTGGCCAACAGACGGCAATTAGAGACCCCATGAAAGCAGACCACGTGAAAACAGATCTTCATCGATTTTGTTGATGTTTATCGTAGGTGCCTTAACTCAAAACCAAGCTAAAGATACTCCAGAGGCCTGAAGGCTAAGTTTTCATGAAAATCTGCTTAGCCTATAGGTCTCATTCAAACACACAAACACAAATCGGGATTTATATTGTAGTTTAGAAGATAGACGTATATACCCTCCTACCTTTTGGGACCGATAAAAACGAAGTAATTTTAAAAACCAATTGAACTTTAAGAAGTAATATAAAAATCATTCAATTATTAATAAACAAATCCATACTTTGCATGGGCTGCACTTACATGAAAGGGGGAGTGTATTATTTGACCACTAGATGATGCTGTATTCCATAGTGCAGTTGACAATGTGAGCTACAAAGCATAATCAAGAAAACAAACTACGGAGATACAAAATGACAAAAAAAGCAAACTTTTGCTTCTTTTTTCTTTTTTTTTTTCTTTTTTGGGTCTAAAATGGCGGCGCCCTGTTTGGCTGCGGCTGCATCGGCTCGCTGCAGTTTAACTGTAAGGGTCAAATGTATCGACATTTCGCTCTGTGTGCATGGTTACAAAGCATGATAATAAGTAGCAAATTCTATTCTATTCTATTATTTTTCCTCTACTCTTTGACAAAGAAAGAATAATTAAAGAAAAGAAAAAAAGGAAAATGACAGAACAAACACGGGAAAAAATTGAAAAAAAATATGAAAAAAGAAAAGAAAAGGGGGTAAGAAAAAAAGTAAAGGAAAAAAGAAGATAAAAGGAAACTAAAAAAAGAAAAAGAAAAGAAAAAAAGAAACAGAAAGAAAAAGGAAATTAAACAAAAAGATGAAAAAAAAGTAAAAAAAAAGTAGTAAAACACAATTTTGTTTTTTGGGGGGTACCTGTAGCGAGATGGTAGCCAAATATGTGGTAAGGGAGTCAGAAACATCAATTTAACTCACCTCTCAGCGTCCCCAGAGCCTCCACAAGTAGCACATGGTGACATGTCAATTGTGATTGATCTAAACAAAAGTCAAAATAAGATTCACGATTTCTACTCAATGACTGTTTTTACTCTACTTTAGGTCAAGTCAAGTAATGTTAATTTGTATATTCCCTGATCAAAAAAAGTTTCAAAGAGTTGTACAGACTACAAACTATCATTACACCATCCCCTGATGTAAAACACAATGTATATGAGGGCATGGAAAAAGTAAAAACATTCACTTCAGTGTGTGTTATTAACTAACTTGTAATGGTAAAAAAACTGCAATCTAGCTGGTATCTAGCAAGTAGCTAGCTCCCTGGCACTTTTCCCAAAAATTTCCAATGCTGTAAAAATATGTAAAATAAATATTGCATTTCAATTATTATAACTTTGAGCTGGTACCCCTTCACCTCTTTTCCTCTCCTATGCCCCCTGTGTAAGGGTCAATTTCTTAATTGCCTTTATTTAATTAAACAATAAACATATCGTAATTCATTAATATAATGTCACAAGCCAGAAACGGAGACAGGACCTAATAGCGTTCGTGTTTACTCAGTTTTATTGAGAAAGAGAGCAGTGCTTTGCTTCCACAATCCGATGATGGTCGGACACGCGTAGCTGATGGCAGGAACGCGGAAGTGGTACTTCCGTGTCGAGCGAGGATAGTCGTAGGCAGCAGGAAAGCTGGTGGATAGCCGAGACAGGGGAGCAAGGGCGGTAACGAGTCCAGAAAAGAGGTCGACAACAGCTATCAGGCAGGAAACAGGGCAAAACAGGTCGATGGCTGGGACGGAAGAGCAGGGCAGAAACGGGTTCAGAAACAGGTCGGCAACAGGTATCAGGCAGAAGAAAACAGGGCAAGAGAATGTCGGAAGGTACAGACCTTGCCTAGCTGAAGGCATAGGTTCGCAGATTGTCTCACAGCTTCCTCTTGGAAGCCGGAGGTTTAAAAAGGGTCAGGGAACCAATTAGCGCTCAGGTCTGTTGGCGCCAACGGGGCAGTCGCAGGTGCCCCGAATCTGCAATAATGACATATAATAGCAAAATTACATTAGTGTATTATTCTTGGATGTGCCACATCTAACTTTCATTTTGATAGTAGGCAAACACAGCATGTGCTGCAAGGAAGCTTAAGGTGAATGCAGACAAGAGTTACGTAATGAGGTGTGCGAGAGGGGGTGAGGTAGGTGCATTAGAGATTTTGTCGAATGGTGTGAAGTTGCAGGAGATAGATGGTTTTAAGTATTTGGGTTTGTATGTGGCAGCATGGGGTGTTTTGGAGAAGGATATGAAGAAGAGGGTGGGTGAAGGGTGCACGGTCATGGGTGTACTGAACAGATTGTTCAAATGTAGAGATATGCGAATGGATGCAAAAATAATAGATTGAATGTCTTTGAAATAAGATATTTGCGTAGTATGTGTGCAGGAACATGACTTGATAGGTCAAGGAACTAGAAAGTAAGAAGAACGGGTGTGGTGAGAGAACATGCTGAGAGGGTTGATGAAAATGTTCTGAGATGTTTTATACATATGGAAAGAATGGATGAACTAGTGCAGCACATTTAGTGACTTCTGTTGAATTCTAACATCAATAAAAGGTGTGAAAAAAAATTCAAGTGCCCATCCTGTGTCTGTCCATTAATGGCATGTATATACAATTATGATGACAGATAATAGGAGAAGAACTAATCCAGCAGTTTTAATAGCACATTTGTCCCGTGTGCAGGGGCTCATAAACATTGATCTTGTTTAATCTTACTGGCCGCTAATGACAGGAGATGATGGTCCTCACGGTGCAGGCTTCTCACTGGATTAGTCGTCTAAATGAGGACTTTATCCCCATCCTCATCCTCGCCTCCTCCTCTGCCATTTCCTATAAGCTGCACATCAGTCAAATGCTGATGTAAAGCACAATGCACGCAATTTGAGCACAGTGCGTCATGTTTTGTGTGCAGCAGCGCCGAGGGCAGACAACGGATAAAGCCTGTTTGTGTGCGTTTTTGTCACTGTGCATTCATGCAAGCGTGCAGTATTTAAGTCTGAGCAACTCTGTCGGAGTCTGCGTTCATGCTGCTGCTCCACTCACTTGCGTTTGCAACATTGAACACACGACTGCACATTTGCGCAACGACCACGACGCGTTCCCTGGTGAACTCGGCTGACAAAGAACAAAGTTTCAGTTACAGTAATAGATCCATTCTGTCTACATTGTTTCCTATTGAACCTATGTGGTTGCTACTGGCTCTGGCTGTTTGTTTCCATAGAACTACATCAAAATGGGTCTCATCAATCATTAGCTTGAAACAAAATAAAGAGAGGGGTAGAGGAGGGAGGCTGCCCCGGGAAACGACATAAAAAGGGTAGGAAGAAGAACGGTGGATTGAATGCTTAAAGAATACCCTGATAAATCTGGGTAGTGTAGTTTATTTCCTTTAGAGATAAGGCCAGCGTGCACCGCTCAGCAGCTTCCTCCGCCTGTAGCGTGAACTCAGTGTGATAATACGAAATTGTGAATGGGGCAAATTGAATTAATGCTGCAGCACACCATGAAAACCCAAACTATAATGCATTCTAAGATCACATAATGAGCAGGGAGCTAAAATAATTTCACACTTCAGTGAGGAAGATGGGTCTTTAAAAGATTCAGGGCTTGCCTGACAATACCAATGTTTTTGATATTCAGTGAGCTTCTCTGTGGAAACTGGTCTGAGATACAAATTCAGCATAGAGTGGTGAACCTTGACAAATTGTAGGCCTCATCAGAGAGCTTTACAGTGAAAAGCTGGAGAGGAAGGGCCAATCTGCTAGAAAAAAAGGCAGTCACTACTTTCCATTAAAAGTACTTCTAATAAGATTTTTTTAAATTGGCACAGAACATGAAGTGTTTCTCCTCTTGGTTATGCAAATATATTGCAAAATATTTCAGACATTTAGTCTCAAAGTTGATCAATCTAGCTTGTTTGCTGTAGATTTGTGACACCATTGAAGGAACACACTTTCAAAATGGTGAATTCCTGCTTAGAGAAATTGGAACTCTACTTACCCTGTCACTTATGACTGTTTTGTTGGAATTGTGTAGTTGGACCTTCAAAAACTGCTTGAAGTGGATTTAACTGATTACAGTGCGTGTTCCTTCTTTGCCTTCGCTTCCTTTTAGTTCGGCCATTGTGGCTTTTTGCTTGTGTTTTTCATGGAATGTGTCGTGGTTAGTATAATTGCTTCCAGCTAGCCCCAGATTAGTGTTGGGGTTTCCGAACAATTTCCAGGTTTGTTTGGCTACCCAACGTGTGAATTTTAGCCGGCTTGCCTGGCATTAGCGCCGGTTTCGCCGTGACCCTTGGTATATTACCAGCGGCTTAGGGTTTGTTGCCGTAGCCGTTTTTCGTTGTTGGTTCCCAGTCAGCCTGGTTGCCTACTGCATGTTTTTTTTGTCGGCCAGCCTCGCGTTTTCCAGCTGAGAGCGCGACTACCTTTTGTTGACCGGTCCCGGTTAGTCCTCTGGGATGTTTTGTTTTTGTCGGTTAGCCCCTTTTTGTCAGACCATTCTTTGTTGTACCATAACTGTCTTCACCTGAAACACAACACCTAGGTATTCTCTGCAAAAAAAAAAAAACAAAAAACTTCACTTAAAACACTCATAACCTCATCGACTTACTTGTAAAACAATATGCCGACTTGCTTGCTAGGGTGCTGGTATTCCTCCGATGATGTTACAGCTCAGGATGACAAAGACAAGACGTGTTGTCTTCAAAATGCATTGGAATTGGAATATACTGATGAAATATATAAAGACTATATGCAAAAAACATGTACTATTACCTCACATTTTGCATGTTCAAGAATTTGGGAATACCTTTAAAAGCCCGCTCAGTGATGCGGACAGCAAAAACATGTTGGTTTAAGATTAGGCGATGGTGTAATTGTATTCAAAACCATATTATCTTAAGCCCGAGAATTGATGTCTCACCTTGGCCCAAGATGCACCTTATATAATGGACAGTATCTTAGACTCGTCAGTGGTTTCCTATCACACACACGCTCTCTTTAATCCCATTATGTAAACACTTAACTGAGGTTAATTTGTGGCTATATATAGTACACACTTTTTAACCTCTGACAGTCCAGAATACTCTGCTATTCCCCACTGTTGCTAATATAAGTACATCCGATACAAAATAATATTATGTCCTCTGAAGTACTGATTAGGCACCATGATATTTATATTTGCTTTCAGTATCCGGCATGCAAGTCCTGGTGTTCTGTTTGTTCTCTTGATATACATACATAACACAGAATTATATTTACTTGTGATTTTTCTTTTGTACATACTGTGTTTTCTGGACTATATGTCAACGGTATTTTCATAGTTTGGCCGGGGTTGGATCAATGCTTATCTGTGAAATTATTGACCCATTATTAGCGGTGTATCTTTTCACTTGTTATTTCCACACTAAACCGCAAGAGGGTGCTCTAGGCCTGTGCCTATATTCTCAACTTTGCTGTGTTGTGCGGATGTGGACTGTGTGACATTTCTATTGATTTCAACATTTGCACATTCCCACTTATGAATAATTAGCATTTCCATACAGTGCACAGGTTCACATGTATTATTTCATCCTTTTGCATTTAATTGAAATTGTGCTGTAATAGCTTTAAATCAAGATTAAAGAAGCCATTATTCCGCCTAATTCAGTTCACAGTCGTTCAATAATTTTTGACAGGTTATATGATTCAACGCTACACGCACGTTCTCTAGAAATCGCTTCATTGACTTTATTATGACAAAATGCAGGCAAAACGACAGTTGATAGTTGACAGAATAGCAAAAAAAAATCCATATATATTTTTCTATCTAACTCTAGAGGAATTTGTGCTGGTAGTAAACAGTACCTGTCACTAGCTCATGTGCACTGCAGTGTCCAGAAAGTGAGATTAAATTCTAAAAACTCCTGTTCGTTCGTTTGAAAGAGGTTTACAATAAGATATTCTTTGATGAGAAATGCAGTATATTACACCCCAGAGATTTCACAACAGAAATATAATAGCTGCAAAATGTGTGAAAGCTTCTAAAAGGATTGTTTGTGGAATTATAAAAAGAGTGGGGAAGAAGCAAGTAGAGGGGAATTAATCTATCTTCTTGGCCAGGCTTTAAAGTTGCTCTGTAGTGAGAAATGTTCTGGTTTGGATCCTGACGATACCTCCTTTCACATAAATTGCCACTGCATCGTGTGCGCTGCTGAGAAACGAATCAATGTTCGGAAGCTATCGCCTAAATGTCAAAAGCTGTGCTTTATGCGATTTACTAAGCGTGATCATCCTACTTCGTAAAACTCAAGAATCCACTTGATGAATCATGGTACGAGATAATGATTTTAGCATAAGCTGGTTCATTAATCAGATTTAAACAGAAGACGAAATCATAGCACCAGCTCTTAAAATGTAGTCGGCATGCAAATATAATCCTTGTTTCTTGTTTGACACTGGTATTTGGTTTCCCCAACATGTTTCTCTGGTAATAGTCGCAGTGATTTTACAAGACTGCATCTAATTAGCTTGTTACGGACAATAATCAGAGCCAAGGCAGATAATTAAGGCCTATCGTCTCTGGAATGATAATCAAATATATAGCGGTGTGCACATAACATTAAATGATCACATTCAGGAAATAATCAGGTTAAGTGCAGAATTTGAGTTTTTAAACCATGCATCCATCAATTTTCTGCACTGCTTATCCTCAGTAGGGTCGCGGGGGTGCCGGAGCCCATCCCAGCCATCTTCAGGCAGTAGGCAGGGGACACCCAGAACTGGTTGTCAGCCAGTCTCAGGATATACAGAGACAGAAAACCATTCACAGGCTCGTTCGGACCTGAATAATTGGTGTTACCTATCAACCTGCAATGCATGATTTTGAAATGTGGGACGAAACCAGACGCCTGGAGGAACCCCACACCGGCACGGGGAAAACATGCAAACTCCAGTTCAAAAATATTTTGCAACATTTAAACTCTTATGGGGGCACTGTGCACGGATTAATTTCAAAATTGAACGAGCATTAAACCTCTGCAAACCTCCCAAGAACTGGTTGTTCCTCTAAACATTCGACCCCCTACGATGTAATAATTAACAACAGAAGCCACGATGAGGCCCATGATCAGATTGGATGAAATACAGTCATACACAGCTGAGGTGGGACAATCAGTACATGAGAAAACTATCAGTCGTACTCTGCATAAATCTGCCTTTTATGGAAGATTGGCAAAAATAAATAAGTAACGCGGTCTGGTTATATGTGACACAAATCGGATTTTTTTGTCGCTGAACGCAAAGTGTTACATTTGGCGTAAGAATAACACTGCACATCACTCTGAAGTAAACATCGCAACTGTCAAACGTGGTGGTGGCAGCACCATGCTCTGGGGTTACTTTTCCTCAGCAAGGACTAGGAAGGTTGTTAGAGTTGACGGGAAGATGGGTGGAGCCAAATACGGTGCGATTCTGGCAGAAAATCTGTTGCAGTCTGCAAAAGACCTGAGAATGGGGCGAATGTTCATATTTCAATATGATAACGACCCTAAACATAAAGCAAAATCCACAATGGAATGTTTTAAACTAAGAAAATGAATACTTTTGCAAAGTCACTCTAGTTTCTATACATTTTTCGTGTACTTAAAGTAATTTATGGCATCAACAAAATAACAAATAGTGGAAGCAGTATGAAGCATTTGGGTTTAAATAAACAATCCAAATATAGGCGGACTAAATCAACTCTCTAGATTATTCACAGTCAGAGTAAGAGCAGGTGAGCGTTGGTTACATGTCCTTGCATAACCCGAATATCTGCAATATTATGGTCTTAATCCGACAATTTCTTGCATGTAAACATACTCAGTGTCTTGCATAGCAGCGAACATGAACTTGTTTTTTCCTAATCTGGTGTATATCACATCAGCATAAGCACTTGTGCCACCCTGGCACAACACCTGCCAGGTGCAACAACCTAAGACCGGAGAGGAAAGTTCACATGGAGAAAACATGTCTGACAGGCTTTTCCTGATTCCTCCTGAGTCAAGTGAGCTGGATTTGAGAAAAAAACACAAAGCCCCGTGAGCATAAGAACATTTGCTGGCATAATGATGTTTGCTAAAAGGGTGTATGACAGGGGCGCATAGTGTTATTGGCCAAGTCTCACGAGTTTGATGTGTTGTTCATGTGTGAGTGGAATCTTGCCGCAAGCTCTTTTACTTATGTTGCTGGTAATCCTGTCTTTAGATTGTTGCTTTTTGAAGTGGCATGTGTAATGAATTGAAAAGTTGTCTCAAGTGCCCATGTTTACATACAGACTGCCTGTGGGTACATGACGTGTCCACTGCTCACAGTAAAAGGAATTGTGCTGTGTGAGGGATTAGTGCTGGGAGTCAACAGTGAAGCAAGGGGTCATAGATTCAGAACACACAAAACATTCCGCAAAGGGGGATATCAAGAGAAATAAGAGTGAAAGCAAGAGCTTCATGTAACACAATCGATGTAAAGTAATTCAAAATTGTGAAGCAGTCTTATTCCATTAGCCGTCCGTGGACCACATGTGGCACAGAGCCATCAGTTGAGTGACCCAGTCTGTAGTCCAGCCTCTTTGTATTAAATTGCATTCAGGAGACGAAGGTTCTAAACTCCTGAAGTGTTTGAAATCACAAGGCCATAATATTTGCTTTTAAAGTAATCCTTCGCTACTTTGCGCTTCAGGTATCGCTGGATCACTGCTTTGCGGGTTTTAAATTGAAATATCTTCGTCAACTTATATGACATTGTGTTCTACAGCAGACACGACACAGCAAATGCAATCACGAGGGCAGGTATGTGTGTTTGTGTTGGATGAGTGTGGCTGTTTGTGTGCGACTCTGATAAGCTCTTCTATGCTGTCAGTCAAGTGAGGCGGGCGCACCAGTCAATGTGGTCACCAGAACAATATGAGAAGCACAGAGACGTCTCATTACATTGCAAATAAATTCATCAATCAAATCAGAATCCTAGGAAAGTTAGAAAAGTGCAAAAAATAAGTATCACCAGCCGGTAATCTGGATTGTTACCTGAATCCGGGAAGTAACTGAGGTTGCTTTAGGAGAGAGAACAATAACGAGGCTGCAGGTCCAGCCTACTGTGGCAGGCTACGTAACAACTCTCACACCTTCCCCTGCTGAGCCTGTATCTCCCAACGCCAGACATATTACCCATTAAACAGATGACTTCAAGCTACAACTCGTGTGAAACCGCTACATTTGTTACGGCTGTATTTTAAACATCACTGAGACCTAACTTTAAATGAAATTATTAATGGCATTTAATGCCCTCCTTCACATAATCCATTCATTCACTTCATGCACGCAAGATCTTTGCTTCTCCACCTTCCGCTTGAGGGTGCCCCCCAAATCTTCTATTGGATTAACAACCCCTAGCAAAAAGTATGGAATCACCAGTCTGGGGCAAGCCCTCATTCGGACATTTTATTCTGTAGAAAAACTCAGATCACAAACATGAAACAATCGTAAGGTTTTCCAAAGTGCAACATATCGGCATTCAGAAACACTAAAATAAATTAAGAAAAAATCATTGCAATGGTCAATAAATGTTACTTTTATAGAGTCGGTGCAGGGAAATAAATATGTACTCACTCAATTCTGAGGAAAACATTCTGTAACCATAAAAAAACAAACAAAGAAAAAACAGTCAAAATACATGAATAGTATTTAGCTTCACCACCTTTTGCTTTTATGTCAGCTTGCAGTCTCTAAAGTATGTACTTCATGAGTGACAAACAGTATTATTCCTCAATCTGGTGCAGATTCTCTTTGATTGCAGTTGCCAGATCATCTTTCCAGGTTGGAGCCTTGCTGTGGAATATTTTTAAATTTCCACCGCCGGTTTTCAATTGGGTTCAGATCTGGGCTATTTGCAGGCCATGACATTGACTGGATGCGACTTTCTCCAAGGAACTATTTTTTGCTCTGTGGCATGATGCATTGTCATCTTGGAAAATGAGTTCATCATCTCCAAACATTTTTTTAATTGAATGAATGAGAGCTGTCCAAAATGTTGATGTATTTATTGCAGATTTGACCATAGCCTTTGCCTGGCATGTAGCTCCATATTATTAAGGACCGTGGGGATTTCCACATTTTCTTTAGGCATTCCTCTTTGTAAATCTCACCAGAACGGCACCAAACCAAAGTTCCAGCATCATCACCTTGCCCAATGCAGTTTTGTGACTCATCATTGAAAATGACCTTCATCCAGTCATCCACAGTCCAGGATTGCTTGCCCTTAGTCCTTTGCTGTCTAGATGGTTTCCTTTTACCTTTCCTATATTAAAATCGAATTTCCTTTTGGAAATGTTTCGTAGTTCTGTCCTATACGTTGACTCCAACCTCCTCTCATGTCCTCTTCATTCGTCTTGTTGTGCATTTTTTATTTTAAAAACATATCGCCTTTAGTTTTTTTGTCTTGGCGCCTCGATGTCTTCCTTGGCCTACCAGTACACTTGACCTAACAACCTTCCCATGCTGTTTGTATTTGGTCCAAATCTTCAATACAGGACTATGAACAGCCCACTTCTTTGGCAACCATACGAGTAGAGATACCTTGTTCAAGAATTTTGACAATCCTGTCTTTCGTCTCAAGAGACATCTCTCTTGTTGGAGCTATGGTTCTTGCCAATCCACTTAGTCCAAGAGCCCTCCAAGGTGTGACAAATGCACTGTTTTTAACTGCTGACTAACGAGCAGACCTAATCTAAGCCAGGATCCCAATTAAGGAAAGGTAATTGAATGGGTGTGTCCTTATTTTCTACTCAAAATGCACTGATTCAGTTCTTTTCTCAGAATTTAATAATTCCATATTTATTTTACTGCTCTTGCTTGATAAAAGTATCATTTAATTAGCATTGTAATGTTATTTTCTGAATTTCTTTGAGTGTTTCTGAATGCCAATATGTAGCACTTTGAAATGAGATTAGGATTATTGTATGTTTGTGATCTGTGTTTTTGTACAGAATAATATGTCTAAATGAGGGCTTGCCAATACTGGTGATTCCAAACTTTTTGCTAGGGGTTGTTTATCTGAAAACATGCTTAATTTTTGTCTCATCAGACCAGAGGATATTTTTCATGTAAGCTATAGCCTTTGTTGACAAACTTTTTTCTCTGTGTCAAAGTGATGTTGCTTCAGTGATGTTCTATTAAACATTAGAATGAAATCTCTGCAGAAAAGTTTGGGGTGTAATTACCTTTGTGACATACTGTATACTTATACCGTACTTATCATAGGGCTCACTGTGTGAAAGGGTCCAGTCTTCCGAATTGGTCCTATTTCAGAATTTAACACATTTGAGTCTCATCCGCCCAATAGGGTGCGAGTGCCCCTCGGCTTTTGTGCTTTATTGATCTACTACATTCCCCCTAAAATTAGTGATAAAGGCGTTTTAGTAATGTTTTTGCTGTGAGCGAGAACATTTTCAATGAGGGGGGTTTTTAGGTCATTTTTCGGCACAACACAGAGACAAGTATACAAGTGTGCGTATTTAAAAATACAGCGGTAGCAACACTGAGTTTGGTTGTGGTTTATATAAGTATTGATTACAAAGTAAAACACATAGATAAAAACTTGACGGGTTTCATTTTCAGCTTCCTCCAACTTGCGGACCTTCGATCAATTATTATTCAATTCTCTTGCAGTGGCCGCTCGGTTTCTATGTTCTTCCACGTACTGTAGAAATAAACACACCACGGTGGACGAAAACACCAAAATAATTCAATGGAGGGGAAGGGAGGTTTTGGATTTAATGCATATTTGGCGGAACAACTTTGTTCAGCCTCTTATAGCAAAATAACTTTCAAATTGCTAGATAGGCTACTGCGTTAGCATCCATGAGGACTTCCGTTAACATTGCATTGCGTGTGATGTCACACATCTTCTGTTGCGCAAGCATGATATGATGGCTATGAAACAAGAGACGCCTAAAAGTCACAGGACACGCATGGAAGTCACATTTTTGGGGAAATTTGAACGATCTAACAAAAACATCGGATTTCACCCAAAAATGTTGTCAGGCTTGACTCAGCCAAGACTCGAACCAGTGACCTCCCATTCTCTAGAGCAGACGCCTAACCCTAAAGCCACGAAGCTGGTCTCCATCCGCCTCTCTGCATGTGAGACGGCGCGCACTGCCCAATTTGAAGAAAATCTGAAACTTTAATGTGCGCCTTATGTTCTTGAAAATATGGTACTTTGTTTTAGCTTTTATTAGCATATTAGATATATTCGTCCACTTTTTACCACGGAGGACCTCTTGAAGTGCATTTTCAAAAAACAAGTTAAACTCAACTTTATTTAGCATTGTTTTTTCAAACAAAACAATACATGTTACTTATACAAGCCTTAAAACTACTTATATAAACCTTAAACATACAAAATATAGCACTGAAGCAATTTACAAACAAATTCAACTTATGATCAATGGTCAAGAACCTACCTCGTGCTCAAGTAGGGCAGTGTCTGTATAGTTCTTTTGAACTAGATAAGTCACATCGATTTGGTTTTGAAACGATCACAATTAAAGCAAAATAATACACAAGGTCCCTGTTTTAAGCAATTGATTTGATATTTAGTTTTCAAGCGTTACAGTTGGAATTTAAAAAAAAATGTATTTCAGTAGCTGGATTTGGGTTGAAGTTAAGTATTTTTGTAGTATTACTCAAATTTTATTTTTGTATTGTTTCTGCAGTAGTTTTTTGGTAATGTTTCCAAAGTCGTAAATTCTTAGTATTTATGGATTATTTTTGTTGTATTACGATGGTAGATTTTTAATTGTCTGTAGTAAGTTTGTAGTATTACATTACTTGTATGAATTTGGTGTTTTTCTAATAATACGTCTGGAAATCATATTATTCTGTGTTTTATATAATAGTATTTTGAAGTGTTATTTTTGAAGTATTTCTGTAGAAGTATTTTTGATGTATATCCAAAGCAGTATTTTAGAAATATGTTTGTATTTTTTGTAGTATTAACATGGCATCGCTTCAGTAATTTTTGTAATATAACTGTAGTTGTATTTTTGTCGTAATTCTGGGGCAATATTTCTGCATTCTTTTTATAATAGTGTTTTTGTAGTATTTCTGTACTACTTATTTTTCCGAATGAAAGCAAAATAATATTTGGGGTACCTGTTTTTAAGCACTATAATTGACATTTAGTTTTGTAGTGCTTTTGCCATATTTCTGTAGATTTTTGTTGTTGTTGTATACACACAAAAGTGACAATGGGGATAAAGTTGGCACCGAAAAAGTGAACCGCCTTTTTGCCCCCCCTGGTGGTTGCGGGGCCCTAAGCAGCCGCTTAAACGATATACACATATGCATTCAAATTAGCCTTTATAAATCCCCTTTGCACATTGCAATGTAATTCATGGGTCCCACTTTCTCCTTCAGCAATTTTAGGCACAGTTCCCACTCCAAAGAATAAGGGTGGGTCACTTCTGTGTCACATGATTGATTGAGCATTGTTTTATCTTACAACACGGCAATAGCGCTTTTCCATCTGCGCTAGTTTAGCAAAATACCATGAATAGGTTAATTCCACCTACAGTCACTGTCAAGACTGAGCTTTGCGTAAAGCCTGTTTGGGCACAAAAATGTGGCTCTAAAATGTGAAGCTTTATTCCACTTTTCGCCTACACTCAAAATGTAAATGTGAGTCCTTCTATATACAAACACATGAATCAAAATCCCTGTCTGCCACTCCACACTGACAGTACATCAATGCTGGGAATCGCGTGAGTGGCATGTATTACTTTTGTGCATTACATTTCTATAATTCATTCATTTCCGAATGATTTATCCTCACCAGGGCTTTGGGGGTCCTGAATCCCATCCAGCTGACATCAGACAGTAGGCTGGGGACACCCAGACTAATTGCTGACCAATCACAGGGTACACAGAGACATACAACCATTCACATATGCATTCATACCAAGGGACAATTTTGACAGACCAATTAACCTGTATGCATGTTTTTGGAATGCGGGAGAAAATCGGGGAGCCTGGAAAATTCCCACACAGGCACGTGGACAACATGCAAACTTCGTTTAGGGAGGCTGGTAGCTGGTATTAAACATCACCTGCCATGTGCTATCATTTACAGCGCTGCCTCACATTGATGCATTGTGATTTAATTATTTGTTTCACTATCTTTGCAATTGGGCTATAAAGGGGAAGAGACTTAGAAAATGTCAGCTTTAATGACTTAAATAAGAGATGGGAATGTTCTGTATATTACTGAAAGCTCAAGATGAATACTGAATGCAGCATACACTATGTCACATTTCTGTAATGTACTCCTTACCTGGTTGCATACATGCTTTACACCATCTGAGACAAATAAATGAATCTTTGTCTCAACGTGCCAGAGGATATATTTCCAGTTATCATGGCCTTTGTTTACATACTTTCTTTTGTGTCAAAGTGGTGTTTCTTCATGGTTGTTTAATCAAACATTACGATGAAATCTCTGCAGAAATGTGAGGAGTGTACTCACTTTTGTGACATACTGTACGTGATCAAAAACGCATCCCTAAGTTAGAGTTGATAATCCTAACAAACCATTATTTTCAGGGCAAGGATCTAGGAAATGAGTTCCTCTTCACTTTAAAAGACAAAGTATACAAAAACTTTACAAACCAGAGTGTTTGTACACCATTGGAGCATCACCTGCATTGAGTCACGAAACCATTTTTAGGTGGCATTTCCCTTTTTGGCAGTTAGACTGTAGATCAAGTCGAAAAGGTGTTTATAAAATGTTGTATGTGTATGAAACGTTTCCTGCCTTTCATTTCTCCTTTTCCTGCAATGTCATTCTGGCCTGGGAGGTAAGATCGGACCTAGAAAAATTCAACCCCACCCGACCCAAGCGGCGGGTATATAAACCTGATCTCGCCCAAACCCGATAGACTAACTTGATTTGATAACTAACCCCGAAATAAACCAGAAGATTCAATTTGCCACTAAAGTAAACACAAAGCTTTACATCGGCCTTGCATACTTCAGCACCAAACTGTGTGTTCCGGCTGAACTAAACAGCTTTGGGTTTCTTTGGGGGCGAGTCCGTCAAATCAAGTGTGTACTGCAAGTGCACCACCAAAATGAACGGTTCGTTACGGAACTGCGCATAATGGCTTCGTACAGTTAAAGAAAGTGAAAGTGAAACTGAAAAAAAATTCTGCGGATTACAAGCTGCAAATAGTGAAATATTCGGCTGAAAAGCAGAGAGAATGTTTGTAAAGTTTGTAAGATATTGGCAAGATGCGGAAATGAGGTCATCAGTATATTCCAATAAGTGACTTTTTTTTAATTAGCCACATGAACACGCTACTCCTTTCCAGACGATTTCAATAGCTCCAAGTTGTATGTGAACGTGATCATCACAGTATTCTCGTTTGCCCGCGTCCCTGCGTCCTAGACGCCTCATTTTTGCTGGGGACGCATAGTGTTAAATCTATGTGCGTCCCCGGGACGCAACTTTTATGACACAAAATTGTCATTACTACCCGATTCCTTTTTTTTTTTTTTTTTTAACAAAGATTTACCGCACTCCAAACTTTTCGTCAGGCAGATCTGCCATTGTTGTTTTGGTCTCGCGGTTCGAGTTTTCGTCTGCACGCCGATCTCAGCAAACGAGATGTCGTTGCTTCGAGATTACGGCATTGTTGTGGTAGTTGTCGGCGAGGGAAGGTTTAGTATGCATACCTGTCAACCTGTACGTTTTTGCCGTACAAAGTACGTTTATTATGCATTTTAAGACGTGTACGACGTACAAGAAAAACGCAAATTTGTCAATCATGGGTACCATCCGGTAAACACTGACTATCACGAAAACGGCAAATCAATCAAGTCAAACGAGTTCGAATTGTGTAGTGAAAGTCCGTCTCTTTTTAGAAAACCGGCTTTTTCGGCTCAACTCATCAAAGAGAGACGGTTCTCAAACGGCTCACTTGCTTTAATGCATTATATTACAAATTACTATGTTGTATAAAGGAGTTAAGAAAAAAAGGAAGTATAAAAGGAGAAATTAAAAAAAGACAGGTTCGAGGTTATCCTTTTAATCAGTATATTACTAACAATAATTTAATGCAGAAAATGAATTCATAATAAGAAAATGTATTATTGTACTTAATTATATTTGCATGTAATTTTTCCTTCTGCAGTGAACGTCCAAGCTACTTCATTTTTGAACTTTTTTTTATAATAAACCTCATTCATGTCGATCAACTAAGTGTCTCACAACAAAATGTTCATTAACAATATATATGATATAAGGAAACACATGTACAATATAACATATTAAATTACATAAATAAACACGTTTGAAAAATAATATGGTGTAAGATTTTTTTGTATTTTGTAAAAATACGACAGTTTGTAAGGGACATGGAGCCGTGGAGGTTGACCTGTCAATGAGTATGCCTCCGAAAAAACAGTGAAAATCAACACAAAATTGGTAATTTTTTTCAGTGTCAGTAATAAGTGGAAACATAATGCAGAAAGTGATAACAAAGGCAATAATTCTGGCATGAAAAAACGGCGGAGAAATTCTTCTGAAGATCGCGGAGACAAGGAAAACACGTGTGTTGAAGCGAATGATTCTACAAAAGAAAATAAACAAAAGAACATAGATTAATACAATTATTTCAGCAACATTATTTTGTATAATGTAAAATATTTTTGTGAACTGAAAAATCTTGAAATGATAACTGATTACCAATAAACTGTGATGATTAAAACTGAATGAATATATAGATTTATACGTATGATATATTTGTCGCCGATTTACAATTTCAACCTCAATAACACTAAATTTTGGGGACCCATAGGTCTCTGTTGGGACCCATAGATTTTTGAGCATGCTAGTCCCTGGGACCTATCACTTTTCAGAGGTAAAATGAACACTGCGTCATCATTAAATATATACCTAATATGTTTTAACTTATTCTCAGACCATGGGTGTACCTTTGGGCTTAACATTTTCGGTACAATGTCATAGCAATACAAGGACTACTTGCTACTTTGCGTTTCGGTTATCGCTAATTCAGTGCTAAACAAAGACTTGAGCCTGAAAATTGGGTTTCTTCTTGAGTAATACATAAGTGATTAAATATGTATTAAATAAATAGATAGATCAAGGTTTCTACTACTGGATTTGCATGTTTGGCAGAGGGTTCTTCCTCCCATGAATACTGTACTTGGATATACACTTTTGTTTTGCTTACCTTAACTTTTAATGCAGTCTATGCATCAACAGAACGGTAATCCTACACTATACAAATACAGACGCTGCCCTACTTACGAACGAGATTGTTCGTAAGTTGCTTCAGTGCTATGTTTTGTATAGAATCTATGTCTAAGTTTCATATAAGTATGTTTAAGGCTTGTATAAGAAACCTGCATTGTTTTGCTCTAAAAAAAATGATAAAATAATATGGTCTAAAAGGATAAATAAAGTAAATTTAACTTACTTTTGGAAGATCAGCTTCAAGAGTTAGGCAACTTCCTCCTCCGTGGTAGAAAGTGTCCGAAAAAAAGCGATCCAACCATTTTCTCAACCGCATCAAGCTTTTTTATTCCACCTTCATTTCAATGGAACCAGCTCTCCTCTTCTTTACACTTTACACCAATCATATTGAATGGATGCACAATATATTAAACAATAGAAATGTCAAAGTTCACTATAGAATGTTTCCACACAAACTAGGAAGAGGAAGCCGGATTTCTTCTTTGGGCTGGATGCTGGGTGACTTCTCACAGCGCCACACGCCAGTAGTGGTGGAAAGAAGCACTACAGTACTGCCCTGTACTCGGAAAAAGGTGCACACAATACAGTCTAACTTACAGCAATGTTAGGATATTTTGGGAAAAATATGTCTGTATCTACCGTTTTTCGTAAGGGGCCGGTCACACAGCCGTTTGCGGCTGAATCACGGCTAAAATTTTGCGTTTTTTTTTTGCCCGTGGTTGCCCACGATGGAAAATGCGCAAAATTGGCCAACCTGCTGTTCATCGGTGGTATGCCCGCAAAACAGACGCCGGCGACTGTTCCGCTTCCTCATCGCGTCATTTCCGCGTCATTTTCTCGTGTGGACCACGGGTATAAGAGCTCCCGAGCCGGTGTTGTGCCCAAATCCGACTCCTACGCAAACACCCCCCCCCCCCTCGCGTGAACGCGCATTCTGCTGCGATCGCTTTTGTTGGAAGCGTGCATTGACGTTGGTGACTTTTTCATCCGTGTTAACAAATGCATTTTGTAGAATACGATCGCACTTTATTGTTTAAATAAACGCGTTATATAGACTAGGATCTCCCAATTGTTATAATTAGCTCGCTTTATTGTTTTAATAAGCGTTTTATATAGAATACGATCACTTTTGTTGGAAGCGCAGCAGAATGCGCGTTCACGCGAGGGGGGGAGGATTTTATATACGGTGTGCATTACCGTTCGATTACGTTCACAACAAAAACAAAGACGGAATGGTTTAAGTTGTATTACATTCCCAACAAATACAAGACGAAGTGGTTTTGGTTATATGTTCGCCATTACATTCCCTAAAAGTGAGATAAAACGAGGTAAAAGTGGTTGTAGTAGCGAGGGGATGCAAATCTCGGCAGGGATGTATTTCTCGGCATAACACCGGGCTGTAGAAATCATAACCGCTCAAGACACAGTCCCGTGAAGATCAAGATTTCAAGCTATGGCACCGAAGAAGCCAATATGTTATTATTGTAATAGTTTTTCATTTTTATTTTATTATCTTGTTATGAAATGAAAAGAAATGTCAAGAAATAAAAACGGATTAAGACGAGGTCACTACGGTGACGGGGATCCATGTTCACCCCCTTGACGTCTCGAGCACAACTGACGTGTGCTCGGCAAATCGCGATGTATATAAGCGGAGAAAGGCGTTTGACCGTCACACGCGTAACACGCTAATTTCACGTAATAACACCGTGATACAGGCGCAGAACATGCTATTACCATGCTCCACCCACGATTACCCGCTTAAATTTCCCGTCCTACCCATGTGTAACCACGCCCTGGCCGCGGCCAGAGCACATCGTTCCGCGTCATTTCCGCGTCATTACCTCGTGTGCCGCCCGCGGTTAACACGTGCTCAAAGTTTTAAGCAGCTCAAAACTTTTTCGCGCGGCCAACCGCGTGTGAATTTCCGACCGCGAGTAAAGCACTGCTGTATCTCGTCTATATTGCGGTCTCCAAGCGTCCAACAGCGCCCAACAGCATCTGCTTCACGGTCAGAAATGTCTGGCTGAGGTCCAGCCTCGATACGCCCGTGAAAGGCTGTATACCCACGCTCTAAAGGATTGAGCAGCGCAAAACTTTTTTGCTATGCCACCCGCACGCGAATTTCCGACTGCGTGTTAAGCACTGCTGTATATCGCCTGTATGGCGATTTCAAAGCGTCCAATAGCGTCCGCCTCACAGGCAGAAATTTCTGGCCGTGATTCAGCCGCAAACGGCTGTGTGACCGGCCCCTAAGTTGAATGGTTGTAAGCAGGGGGGCGTCTGTAATGGCGTAAAAATAAGTCCATGTAACGAGGAAAGCATTACTGGATAGCTTGACTTGCGTGTTAACACTATTACTTATTCTACTGTTTGGGAATGATGTGTGTGTTGGTCTCATTATTACCCTCTGCTATGAGGCAAAATAATTGCGTGCATCTGGGAAAGCTCAGCTACATATCCATCTATCTATCCGATTACTTCTGCTTATCCGGGTTTGAGTCACGGGCTCAGCAGCCTCAGCAGGGAGGCCCAGACCCCTCGCCACTTCATCCAGCTCATTCAACGCGATCCTGAAATTACTAAATTTTGTGCAGGCTTGGGGAGTAATGGAATACATGGAACAGCAAAAATGATGTTTGCAAGCTGTTTGGATTTATTTTTATTTTTTTCTGTCGCATTTTATGTTAGTTTTGCCGGAGATCAAAGAGATCAAAGCCAGGAGAGAAAGCTTACCATTTCTTGTGAGTCATAATTTTATTCATATTTAGTTTTTTTTGTCTTTTATTAGCATACTTGGTATTGGAGTAATCCAAAAGTAATTGAAAGTAATCAAGCTAAAGTAACCCTACCCAACCCTGCGGGCCAGTCTAGAAACATGTTCTCTCCAGCGTGTCCTGGGTTGTCTCTTGTGCCATCTTGCCGGTGGGGCATGCCTGTAACACCTCCAGGGGGAGGCCTCCAGGTAATACACATATCATAATGTGAAAATTCAGCAGGTTTGAAAAGAAAATTTAAAGTTTTGGAGTTAAAGTTTAAAGTTTTTCATAAAATCATTAAACCTATCAATTTTTTGAACTACCCATCCTCACTCAGATCGCGGGGACACCCTTTATTGCATTTATTATTTTATATTTCCATATCTACATGTGAGGGACAGCCTCACCTGCCTCCCCTGACAGCACAAGTTTGTCTTAAATACTGTAGATAGTAAATCAATCAAGTTGTATGAGTACATGCACTAATAGGCATGTTGTTTTGAAAGTGCAAAATCACAGCATTTTTTTAAGTAGAGCTGCATCTTAAGATTATTTTAATAATTAATAAGTCGGTCGATAATCTTTTTAATAATTGATGAATACGTTTTTTTTTTAAAAACACATACCGGTACTTAATTTCCTCCTCTATTCAAATATTAAAGTTTTGGACATATAATAGAATATTGCACAAAACAACAGAATATGCCATAATACAAACTTAAAAAATTCAAGTGTTTGTCAATAGCCTAACAATAAACAATGACCCATACAAAATGTATGCTATATACATGCAAATATGTAATATGCAGTACTTTTTTTATTAAGTGCATAAAAACGCTAAAGCTCCTCCTGAGCAGACTGAAAGCAGGCTGAAAACATCTGCGCCGAGGAACAGGCCGAGAAGCAGCATTGCAGAACAGATTTTTAATCTGAAGTTTCAATAACACCAAAGAAACCTCTATCACATCTTTTGGAATTTTAAGGTGTTTCTCAGAGTATGGCGAGCCTCTTTATGGGCCACCATGCTGAAGTACAACATGTGACAGAAACTAGTTCAGACCATTGAACAGCTGAATGTCAATGCCAGCAGTATGCTCCAGGTAATTTAGAGGATAGATTCAAACCAGAGTCGGTGTGAGACAAGGCTGCAATTCCACTCTAACTGTATTCAACATCTTCCCAGAGAGGATCGTGACCGAAGCTCTGGACCAACTTGAAGGTAGAGTCAGAATTGAAGGACACAACATTACTAACCACCGTTTTGCTGATGATATTGCTGGACTGGCAGGAAAAGAACAGCAAAGATCTGGTCAGTCGCCTGGACAGATCATCCACCCAGTATGGGATGGAACTCAGTACAGAAAAAAAAACAGATGTAATGACCAACAACCTTCAAGGAATTACCACAAACATATCAGAGAAAGGGATCAATAACAAAAATCATGGCCAGGATAGCTCAACAACAGCTGCACTGCAGGACAGAGACTAGAAACCTTCCCGTGGTGTCCTGCGAAGGGCTCTCTCCCGGGGGAGCCTTACGAATCCAACTCAAGCCACTCAGACACGCTCTCTCTTTCTTTCTTGGTCCTTTTTCCTTTTTTGTCTCTCCTTTTCTCTCTTCCCCCTTTACACTCTTGTATCTCATTTTCTCTATCCCTCTCTTTCCTACTTTCTCCCCACCTCTCTCTCTCTTTTCCCCCTTTTTGCGTTTTACTCGGTCTGTCTATCTCTCTTTCTATCTGTCCCTCTCTTTCTCTCTCTTCTACTCTCCTCTCTCTGTTTTTCTTAGGGCGGGCGACATCGAGAGCAACCCTGAACCCCAGTCCAAATGCCAGTGGTGCTTTCGAACCATTCGCTTCGACCACACCCCAATCACCTGTACTACATGCCCACGGGGCTTCCATAAATCATGCACCGGCCTGTCCGAACGTACTAAGGACTTCAGAGGCTCCGTATGCTTGGTTTGCTTGGGTCACACCCCGTCAGGCCTGGCGGCACAGGACAGTCGCAGCCCCCTCTCCTTCGGAGAACTACGGAGCCTCCCACGAGCGAGTCTAGCGCTACTAAGGATTACCTTAGGCGCCTTGAGTGACTCAACGACAACAACAACAGCTGCACTTGCCAGCCTTAAACCCAACTGGACGGACAAGAACATAGCAATGAACTCCAAATCAGACTCATGCAAGCACTGCTTACTTCCATCTGGGACATGGGGTCTCACAGCAAAAGTACCACTTTAAGTTCCTGGCTGGATCAAGAGGAACTCTCTTAAATGCATTGAATTAACATGCTGACTGCCGCAGAAATGGGAAGCTGCGTCGTGGCCGTCATAGACTTTCTGGACTAGTTTACAGGCTGGGGGCGTCGCTGCTGTCATAAACTTTCCGGACAAATTTTCAACATGTTACCTAGTGTTTACTATGTTTGTGTACTGTAATGCTAAATGTAATTCACCATGGTCATCCTGAAAGGGGTATACAACTTGTGAGGTCCCTTCTCAAGGTT
Source organism: Urocampus carinirostris (assembly GCF_059441175.1). Classification (NCBI taxonomy): domain Eukaryota; kingdom Metazoa; phylum Chordata; class Actinopteri; order Syngnathiformes; family Syngnathidae; genus Urocampus; species Urocampus carinirostris. The sequence goes on from NC_142355.1 coordinate 40,749,170, forward strand.
TCTCTTTTCCCTCATGCTGAGGTTTTGAGTTGTTCCTTGCCCGCATGTTAGTTTAAGATCAGGTAATTGTGTCATTGTAATCCTGTGCAGTCCTTTGAGACATTTTTGTGATGATGGGGTATATAAATAAATTTGACTTGACTTGACTTGACTTGAAATGCATTAGATTAACATGCTGACTGCCGCATATTAAACATGTCAACATGTTTAATAATACATCTTAATCGATTTTGACCATTCGTTGTTGCTGCCCTAGATCTGACCTTCTTTTCCTTTAAACCAAGTTGTTTACAAGAGTAAAATTAGAAACTCATGTGTTTTTAAAACTGTCATGACTTTTCTGTAAAATACAGACTCTGACAACTGTCTTAAATCAGCTTCTAGTTTGGGGTAAACAATTAATTAATTTCAACTCAGGGAAACACAAGGGGAAACTTCACTCCAAACAGCTTCCTACTCAAGTGTTGCGGGATATCAGGTTCACACAGTTTCATGCTATGATAACTCTGATGCTATTCACACTTACAGAAGTAAAATTAGTTGTGTGTTCCCCACCTCCACAACACTGACGTCTAGGGGTGGGTGATACTGGGAATTTTAGTATTAAATAGGTCCAAATGAATACATGGTGTTATGAATCAATACGATCTGATGAAGATACTTTTAGCTTGGGCGTGTCACGATCATTAAATAATTGAATCCTTCCCCTTGAGTTAGTTTATAGCCACGATAAACACGGTACGAAGATTTTAGGCGCTAAAAATCTTTATTTTTTTAATTAAATAAATGCAATTAAAACTTTAACAGTATAAGGAAAATAAGTAGATATGCTTGTATTACAACTTTATTTTTTCAGAATAGAAGCCAAACAGCATTGATTTAACAAAAATACAAGGTCAACAAATAAACTAAACTTTTCATTGCAGGAAATTTTGAAATCAAAGTGAATGTGCAAATTGTGTACACACTACAATTTAAAAAACCTTTCACAGTATAAAATCTCAAATTCTTCTGTTAGAACTACTGTTACAGAGCAAACGTCAAATGAGTCGAAGCAATAAATCAGCCACATAACAAACAAGCCCTTTTGCCTCTGTCGCCAGCCATAGTTACAACGGATTTACAGGTTTTTGTTTAGGAACAGTATCAGGTTAATATTTTTGGTTGCAGCTCGTTGCTCTGTGAAAAGGGAACTTTTTTTCATGTGTTTATGTAAATTTGCCACAATAGTGGACCACTTTACCACACAAGTGACACATGGCATTGTTCTTTTCTGTTGTTGAAAAAAATCCATATGGCATTGCACCTCCCGTTGTCCTCTGTAATATTTAGCTTTCGGTAGCAACGGGACAGGTAGGGAGTGGTGCGCAAAAAAGTGCCTGTCGGGCACACACTAAAAGGCATAAACTGGCACTGAGTAAGAGAGAAGCGGTGGTTGGAGGAGCTTGGTGCAAAGGTGGAATCGAATCTATTTAGGAACAATAGTCTCTATCCAATCCAAATACTTGCTTAGTATCGATAATACAATTTACAAGTAAAAAGACCAACATTAAGCAAACTTTTACAGTAAATTCTAAATAACGCAGTCATGCACCATAGGGTAACGACAGTAGTGTTACATAACTTTAGAAATAATGCGTTACAGGACTCTTTACCGAAAAAAGTAGATGCTCTCCTGAACTTGTTTCTTTGTACCACGTTAGTCCCAGTCTGAGACACCGCTGAAGAACACAACAGTTGGACAGGGGGCTGTGTATATTTCTCCTTTATTTTACGACCACTTGGACTTAAAACGTGGCATCATTTGTCTACTTCATGAGCAAAAAGACAGAAAAAAGGCCTGTTTACTGAACCAAGGTTTATCCCTCCATAACTTGCCTCTTTAAAGGTAAAGTGTTTATAAAAAGGCTTCATAATGTCTTGGTCAAGTGGCCTCTATTGTAAAACATATCACACAAGCATTAGGAGTCTATACCACCTGAGTTACAGGGAAGTAGTAATGTCTATCGTCTATATATTGGAAATCAAAATAAGTATCATTGTATTATTTCTAATATCTGGAGTGGAGATTCTTTTTAATTGGAACACATATGCAGGCAGGGGTGGACTGTCACGGCCTGTGAGACTTACATGGCCTTGGCTGCTGACCTTTAAGATAGCTGAATCATGTGATGTAATTATATTGAGTCCACAAATACCTATTAAATAATTTGAAATTGTCGGTCAGCTTCATTTAATTGTTTCCACCCCCCCCCATGTTGTATTGCCCCAGATTTGTGCTTTCATATTCAAGAATTTAACCAATCACATTCCAGCTATTACTTGTTGCCAATGACAGAAATCTTAACAGAGGCCTTCACGGATACTTTTGAAGGCTGTAGCAATAACCAGATAGATATATATCTTCTGAATTATATTGTTTTGTAATTGCTCTTGCTAGATGTCACTATTGTTACAATGCAATATTCTTCTATTTCTAGGCACTATATTGTAATCATGTTTTGCTTATTAATCTTGACAGTCTTTTATCTTTTTTTCGTCTTATATTACATGTTTTACCCTGGAGTGCCATGTCTAATCTTGTTGCATTCAATTGTTTACGACATTGTTATCAATGACAATAAAGACTGTTCTGAATCGGATTCTAATTCAAATTCAAATTATGGTTCTGATTCTGATTGTAATTCTAATTCGAACGATTAATGCAAGTCGAATAGCACAATATGTGAAAGTGAGAAAAATACAAATTACTCTGTAAAAGTTGGACCATTAGACTGTTGATAAAATCAAAGTTGTGTCTTCACAATGTCAACAGTCACTGAAATACGTCATTCCACATATCATTGGAAAGCTTAAACTTTTGGGATTCAAGAAAGGATAACAATTTTGAAATTTACTCATCACCCAAACCTCACCTCATCCTCAAGATATTCAAAAACTATAAAGCCGGTGTAACCCAAAAAGTCTTATAATGTTACACTCCCGAAACGATTCACAAACGTGGTCTGGTTACATTCACAAGAGTCCAGTGAATTCAACCGTGTGAAATATTTACTCCCAAAAACACGATGATGCAGACATATAAAAGAAATCTGCCTAAAAGGATTCCTGTGTCGGTTGACAATACTTGTTGTAATCGGTTTATTTTGCTCCATAATACCTCTTTAAATAATAAACTGACATGTCAGATGATTTTTCAATATAGACGTTAGCCTCTGACCTTTTGATTGTTTGACACCACTCTAGGCCAATTGCAAACTTTTTTCCACAGACCTTAGCCTGCGATAGGCTATTACTGCCTATATTGAAAAAATAAAACACATGCATAACTTTGGCTCTTATTGTCATCAGCCAGTTTTGTGAGCGATTCAAATGATGATTGACACATTGGTTAACCCATGAAATTCCCAACATAATTATGTACAGTTTTACTGGATGGATTAAAATCTGAGCCAAAAATAAACATGTCTAGACACTACCTGGGATACATTTTTTGGTTGATAGTCACATGCAAGTGTGCAAAGTTAGTGATTGACCTCTGGAAAGAAAGTAACATATGCAACTCTTTCACAATGTCTAAAAATTGGCCAAAGTAAAATACACGGTTGCAAAGGTTTTAGCGCTGATAACTGGTCGTCTCCAAATAGCAACTTTTGTAAATGCCGTGAGATACCTTTAGAACAATGTGTAAAATACAAAGTTTAATTTTCCAGATTGTGATCAAATCTGACTTGGGACCAGGTAAGGCCTCATGCTATTGTCCCAGTTGTTTCCCAGCTATGATGCAAATGCTAAACCCCTAGTAGGCACGCGAGTGCAAAAAAATAATAATAATAATTATCAGGCAAGAATGAAAACCTTGAATTGGTCTGTGTTCCAACTTAAATGTTATTAACTCTAGGAGGGGTTATTTCAGGTTGGGACAAAACTTCAGAGTGTTATCTTTCAGAGGAGTCCATATTTTCCAAACAGTTTAAGAATGGCATTCACAGTACTTTGGCTACGTCTTGGATTAGGAATTTTGGATAATTTTACAGAAACGTCAAGGGGTTAATTTGAATGGAGGCGATTTTTACCCAACTCATGGAATAGTTTATCGACTGATTGGTAATGCATCGAAGGGTTAAAATGTAGTCAAAATAGCTGAATTTACGGTATATATATTCTCAAAACTCGATCATCTAAACAGAACTCAGGCTACCGACATGGGCTTGTGAATTTATACTCATTTGCACAATCCTGTATGTCCATGTGACCTGACCAGCAGGTAAGAATGATTGATGTAATTATATGCAGAATTCCAGTGCCTGAGTGGATATGTCTACATGTGTGTAAAGTACAGTATAATATTAAATTTGTGCAATGGCAAAAATTTTCAAGTAGCTGTAAAAGTTTGTGATCCACATCATTATATGTGACAGCAAAGCACACCACCCCTGTTAACAAAGCATACATTTGATACTGAGATAATTAGCACTCAAGTATTCACACAGTACTCTCGCATAGCAACAACCACATTACTACACATGTCCGTGCAAAACTCAACAACTTGTTCTAGAGTCTAGACACTCACCTATATGCATGAACTAATTCCGGCTTGCCGAGAGACTGCTTCAACATATTAGCAAATTTTATGCTTCAACTTATAAATGAGAAACTCAAAATATTTTATAAGAATCAACTACATGTGAGACAGAAGCGTGAAAAGAAACACAATTCATCCAACATTTTATATTGTTTCAACAAATAAAAAATGGAACACTATACGTTGCAAAAATATTGACATACCACATATTTTAAGAAAATAAGGCTAAACCCCCCTTCAGACAAAAGCTAATTCTTCAGCATATTTTTTTTACTATGACATTTGATGATTTGATACGATCTATGAATTGATAATAATGCCAGAGCCCGTGTCCCATATCAATAAAACACTGATTCTGACCATCATTTTTGTCATTAATAATGTTTTCAAGGTTTCAGCACTGACACAAAATTCTGCAAATGATGACGTGTTTACCTTCGGCGCAGGTGCTAGGCGAGTCAGAAGAGAGTTTAAAATAAAATGTCCTAGGGAAAGTTTGCATGGTCAAAGTTTTGGCTCCGAAGCCAGATATACTCATTGAAGGGCCATATATGGCTTGCGAGGCATAGGCTCTCGACTGCTGCTCTGTGAGATTGAGGTCTGGACTTTGGCTTGGCTATTCTAACACGTTTAGATTGTTGCTATTTAACCATTCCACCGTTGATTCAGCTTTACTTTTAGGATCGATGTTGGAAACTGAACCTTCGCCCCATTTTCAGGTCTCTTGAGAGACTTTCCTGCAGATTTTCTGCCAGATTGTTCCCATTAACTCAAATGATTTTCCCAGACCCTGATGAATAAAATCAACCCCCCTAGTATGATGCTGCCACCACCATGTTGGACAGTGGAGATGGTGCTTTTTCAGGGTGATATGCAGTAATACTCTTACCCTGTACGTAACACTTTGCATTCAGTCCAAAAAGTTACATTTTTGTCTTATCCAACCAAGTAGTCAGTCTTCAGTAGTGAGCAGTGAACAACTTATTTTGAAAATAAATCAAAGTCCAGTCTACATAGCAAGACAAAGGTAGGCAAACAGTCGTCAAGGCACGGCACTAACAGGCAGGGAGGTGTGTACTCCAATTGAGAAGCAGAAATGCCCAATTGCATTTATTCAAGTATAATGCACAACCCTAAATTTTGATTAAAAATTAGTATAGAATTTACTTTTACTTTTTTTTTACTCTATTAAAGCTTTGTAGTCGACACACATTGAAGCAAGGCGGCCAGGTATGCGAGCGAGTGCGAACCTACCCAGCCCCAGCGACAGTATTGTTGTGTGTGACATCATGTGACACAAGCGGGTGCCCAATTTTGTTGTCACAATATGTTAACCCATTTTGTAACAATGACAATAAAGGTATATTCTATTCTAAATCAATTACCTTGAGCATACGGTACGGTTCTCTGCCTTATTATTATTACAACATTTGAGCTTTGTACTGAAATACATACGGTACAGGGTTTTTGGAATTGCGGCCTGATGGCAAATTGCGGCCTGCAAGACGATAGTTTGTGGCCCCCACCTTAAAATTCAAGTTTAAAGGACATTGTGTATTTCGAGCCTCCTGGTGGTAAAGCAGATAATTCATTAAACATATATTTATTTCTTTAAGAAGATAAGCAACAACACATGAACTATGCAAGCTTTTTTTTTCTTCTTTGCCCTTTTATTCTTTTATTCACAAAAGGCTGGGTAAGTAAATGTAAAGGAAAATAGTGCTTTAGTTGCTTTAAGTCTCCATAGTTTGTATTCTTCCTTGTGCCTTCTAACACTTATTTTCAGTTGCACTGCACAATACATGAATATCTAGTTGTCAAAAAATAGACATGGTCCCTTTTAATGAAAATGCACACCAAATAAATTATGGATTAATTCATGTTTGATTGATTGGTTTATTTTTATGTTAATACTTGAGTTTTTTATTTGTTTTATTATCAGAACTTATTTTATGTAACAATTTAAAATATATACATTTGAGAACAGTGGAACATTTTTATTAGAGCTTTTCTTGTGGAAAACCCGATCTGGCCCAACCTCATCCAGACCCTTGCTCCGGCGGTCCCCAAATAAATTGAGTATGTGTTCTAAAACAAAGGCTCAACTCCATTACCCCCCTTCATGCTTCATTTTGCTTTTATTCACACAGAGTGTCCTTCTAGTGGTCTACTTACAAAATGATTCGGGTACTGATCCTATGCAGAGTAAAACAAATATAGCCAGCTTTTGTCACAATGAAAAGCAATTACATTTTTTTAGACTTTTATTTTGAGTTTTTTCAACTGGGCTTCTTAACTTTAAGCCAAACTTTTCCCTGAGAATTTTGGTATCGATCCAATCCAATTAAAAATGCATTGCAGTATTAATTGATACCTATCCGATGCCAATACTTTTTACTTGGAAATGTCATGATCATTGAATAAATGAACCCTCCACTGAGTTAGTTTATTATTACAATAAACACAGAAAAATATATTTTAGGCTCGAAAATGTTTTCATTTTTAATTAAATAACTGCATAGCAAACAGGAAAAAAAACCAAATAGAAGTATTACAACTACCGCAGAAGAGAAGCTCAGAGAGTCAAACTAATAATGCAGCAATGTAACGAAGATACAAATATTGTATAACAATGTAACTAAAGTATCACTTTGATTTACATGTTTTTGTGCAGGAATAGTGAAAGATTTCGGTTGCAGTATGTTGCTCTCTGCAGGGTGAGCTTTTTTTAATGTTTATATAAGTTTATGGTGTATCCACAGAAGCAGACCACTTAACTTTACAAATTGGCATTATTGGCATTGTCCTTTCCTGAAATTGAAAAAAAAGTCCATGCTGCGCTTTCTGTTTGCCTTTGTCATTTTTAGGTTATGGTAGGTGTAGGCACATAATTTAAGACCTCTCTTCTGCTTGGCAGGCAGGAAGCGGCAGCAGGCTAGATAGGGAGGGTTGCAAAAAGTGTGGCTGTCAGTCACGCACTCGTCAAAAGTTATTGGGAGCGCTGGGCAAGAGAAAAAAAAACTGCGCTATATACATATAGAGGCGGCGGTTCAAGGAAATTGGTAGAGTGAAATATCGATCCCAACACTATAGTGTCAATCCGCTCAAAGTACCTATTATAGATAATATAGATATTTGGATTGATCCGCCTACCCCCTGCTGACCAGCCCTATCTTAAGATAGCCAGAAACTCCTTTATCGGGAAAGGCAAATGGATGAGTGGCTCAGAGCCCTTCTTGGCTCTCTCTTGCCCTGGGTTGCAGAGGGAAACATTGCTCGAAGAGATTCAGTGAAGCTACAAATAAGGAACTTCTATTCCCTCAAGGAATGAATTGTAGGGAGGGAATAATTTGGATGTTTACCAGAACAAGAGGGGAGAAGAGATGACAGTCGAAATAGGAGTTGAAACCTTGATGCTCTTTTCTATTTGGGCCAGAAAGGTGCGATACTCAAACAGGCTTTCCTTTGGTCGTTTATCTCTATCAGCAGCCATCTTATGGTGTTAGTGTGTGCCTGAAAAGCTATCTTTCTTTCTCTTATGGGTTTCATGATGGAGAGGTAATTTCACTTTTGTGACAGCGAGGCTGGAACATCTCAGAGAAAAAGTCGGCTTTTACCAAGAATTAAAAGCTATGATTTACAACAGCTTTGTCCAAAGTCCGGCCCAGGGGCCAGTTACGGCCTATGATCAAATACTTGCTGGCCCCCGCCCTCCCTCATAGAATTACCAATACGTGGCCTGCCAGTAATGTTGACCGCAGCATAAAAGACATTTGTACAAAAAATGTTATAAAATCTCAATTTCGGTAGGTGGTGGCAGTAGCCTTTTGGCCACAATGCACTTGGATTTCTGTGATAACCTTAGGGCCACCCCATGTCCAACATTGTGACTAATGTAATAAAGGAACAAGTGAGTATTTCTATTACCAAAGTATAACAAAACTGCTTCTCCCTAATTTGCCAAGAGTGTCATGATTACTGATGCGAGGCACCTGTGCCCGTTCTTTGGCGCCAACAGCCCTAGGCGCTGATTGGCTCTCTGCTACTTTTTAAACCCCCCGGTTCCCGGCTACCAGCGTCAGACTGTCTGCGACCCTCAGGTCCTGCTGGGCCAGTCCTCCGACTCTGACTCCCTCCTGTTTTTGCCTCTGGCATATTTCCCGTCTTCAACACGTTTCTGTTTGACCACGGCTCTGATCCTCCGTCCCGGCAACCGAACTATTTTCCCCGCCCTCAATACCGCCATCGCTCACCACAGAAGTGCCACTTCCGCGTTCCGGCGATCTTCTCCCTGCGACCGACAATCACTCGATTGTGGGTACCAGCCTATGCCTCCTTCTCAATAAAACCAAGAGAAACGAACGCAATTGGGTCCTGTCTCCGTTGCTGCTTCCTGACAAAGAGACTGTTTTTACAGAATATAATATCAAGAGGCACTGCTATACGAAACATGCGGATTAAGAAAAGCTAACTGAAAACAAACGCTGTGAAAAGGTGAAAAACTGGAAGCTGTTTAACCATACAGAAGCGCTTTTTCATGAGGCCCTGCTTGTCAAATAAAAATGCTACATAGGCAAGCTACGAGTTTGTGAGCCTGATCGCCAAGCACTGTGAACCTTTCTTGGAGGGTGAATTTGTTAAAGACTGTTCAAAGAATACCAGGCTGATCAGCCCTCACACATCTTCACCTTACCAAATCTGGCCCGATTTGTCAAAGGTTTGAACACCCCTGATTTACAACTTGAAAGTTGGGGTTTGTTTTCAAATGGTTTAGCCCAGGGGTAAGCAGCCCAAAATGATAAAAGAGCCATATTTGACCAGCAAAAAAAAAACAACAACATCATTTTGAAGCTGCCAAAAGTTACAAGCTTCTTATAGTATTGGCCTTATAAGGAAGGTAACTTACTGTATCTATATCGAATAGAGAACATTAAAGAATATTTGTGTTAAGGTTTTCCTTCTACAGAAAACTTTTTATTTTCCTTTATCAATAATTTTTGAAAAAAACAGCAGCGAACGCCAAAGAACCGCCCGCAAAGTAGACTTACAAAGTGCTACGTCTTCATTAAATAACATTAGCAGAAGCTGTTAATATTTTCAAAAAGGTGCATGATTAGAACCCAAACAAAAAACAACTAGGAATCCATGTTTTTTAATAATAAAAATGGTATAAAATGTATAGATTTTTCACAGTATTTATAAATAATAAAGCAAGGCCAGGGACACGGTGTACATTGGGAATTTTCATTCACAATCCAGCATCCACTCCTAACGCCTTTTAATGCGTAATAACCCTGCACACTCCGTTCTCCCCGAAATGAATAGTAATTGCTGCACTGCAAAAATAAATATATTACATAATTCCACATTGTTAATAGTATTCCCAGGTTTTTCTTTGATTTTTCTTATTTAAATGAATTGCTACACGAAATTAGCACAACTGTCTTTGTGTGATCAGATTTTTCATGTGTACATTTTCTTAAAAGTGCTGTCCAGAATTTAAACTTTGTTACTCTCTGCCCCCGTATCCTAGCTTAAAGTCATGATCCATTTCTGAGGCTCGCTCAAATAATTTCTTCTTTATCCATATTTATGGGGGTTCGGGTTGGCGTTTGGAATGTATTTGAATCACGCCTTTCCTTAAATTTACGATTTCAATGCTACACTAACCTAAAACTGCAATGATGGACATGAAGTCACTCCTTAACCCATTTCCATTGCCCCTTTTCCTTCTACCTAATGTGTTGCATGTCCTGGAACAGCGTTGCTAAAAGTAAGAAACAAGCAGATAGGCGTGGTGGGGGAAAAATGATAATGACTCTTTGAACTCAGCTTGTCATTGTTAACACATACTTGATAAAGAAAATACTGTACTTTCAACTTTGTAAAAACACTGCATTGATGCGCAACACCTTAAGAAAATTTTTTTTCCTAACTATAAAATAATTGGATCCCAAATTAAAATTAAAAATCACATTACTTTCAACTGATATTTTTTCCCCCACTTTTACACGGTTATTGATCGCTTCAAAGTGTTTAGTCTGGGTGATAATTTTTGTACCGATCCTGTCATGTTCATTTTGACTCCGGATCGTCTCAGACATTGGTGGCAGATGGAAATGTTATCATAGATTGCTATTATTGTTGCGGTACACTAGCAAATGTTATGTTCGATCAAGCATTTATTTGCTAAATACTTAAATGTGTACACAAAATATCTTTTTTTTCATTTTACGTAGTCTGCTGTAGGTATCGTTTCTAAGGTTTATTGTCACTTAATAAGGGGATTTGTAATCATTGGGGCTGAGGTTGACAGGTTTAAAATTACAATCTTATTCATAGAATTATTCTTTTTAAATATTTGTTTAATAATTTGCTAATTTCTGACCATTTTCCTATAATGTTGAACTAAAACAATGCCTGTTAAACCAATTATCCCTTCTAAACAGAATTTAATTAAAACATGTCTAACATGCAAATGTCTATTGGATGTGCATGGAATTAACAATGACCACCAACTCAATAAAAGCATATTTTTTACTCACTGCATTGTACCATGTGTCACAATAACAATGAAGATGATGATAAGTACAATAATGATGATAATAATAATGATGATGATGATGACGATGATGGTAATAATAATAATAATAATGATCATAATATTAATAATGATAATAATAATAATAATAATAATGATGATGATAATAATAATAATAAAAATAATAATAACAATAACACTAATAATAACAATACAAATAACAAAAATGATAATTAATTGGATCATAGATTAATTGATTGCCTTAGAATCAGAATTCGAATCGTCTTTACTGCCATTGATAACAACATAGTTTACGGCATTAGACATGACACTCCAGGATGAATAAGATAAGCATGAAATACAGCAATAAAAAAATGACATATAAGGTCAAAATAATATCAAGATAAATAATCTAAAATACTTAGAAGTTAGTGCTTGGAGAATGGCCTAAATTGTCAGTGATTCAGAAAAATGGCACAATGACATTTGGTAGCAACAATATTTTAAAATAAGTCAATAAAGAAAAAATAAATACCCATTTTTCCGTACATAGGCAAGGTACATATTAGTTACTTTGTCGTGTGCACTTTTTTAGGGTGATGATGGCCCTCTGAGCCTGAGTCTTTGTTTTGAAGGATATGTAATACCTCACAGACGAGACGAGTTTAAGATTAATTAAAGCTAGGCTTCCATTGATGGCAATTGTTGTCAAAGGCCCATCTTAACTAGGCAGACTACGAGAGGTAGTCAGCGAGTGCAACCCCAGAGGTTCGAAGAATTTTTGGAAGAATTCCCATTGATAATATGTGGAGATGAGTCCTGTTGTGCCATCAAACACGACGCCTCTGAGTCAGAAGAAATACTTGGAGACAAATACAGAATTAATGGGATGTGGTCGTACTTTGTTACACGGATTTCACATTACAAGAAAAGGTCATCTAATAATGAAGATCTCAGACTTTTACAGACCATGACCCAGAGGGCAGCCTTAGCTAGGGGTAATTCCTTCTTTGGTTAAACTCAGTAATCATGGACTCTGATTGGTAGATCATTATAAGGCAACATAAGATACAATCATCTGACTCTAGAACAGGGGTCTAAAACTTGATTAACCTGGGTGTCAGTAGAACTAGGGTGCAGGTCAGGTTTTCCAAAAAAAGCATTACCAAGTTTTGAATACCATTTTTTTCTAAATCTCAACACAAATTAAGATCTAAAGATAAGAAATGAATTCATATGAGAATCCATCAATCTTTAAAACATTAATTCGTAATATGCTCAGGCTGCACTTAAAAGGACAGTGTGTATCATTCAGTGCCACTTAGAGGTAAAAATGGCAGTTGTTAAAAAAAGAATAAAAAAGAAGAATATTGATTTAATTAGTTAGCAAAAAATACATGAGCTATCATAATGATGCATTTTTTAAAATACTGCTAGGTTGAGATATTGGTTTTTGTTTTTGTAACATGAGCCTCACCTTTAGAGAGCTGACATAATTGTCCGTCATCTTGCTGATGGTACCAACAAATTAAAAATCTGGCAAAAGACTGGGCAACAAAATAAAATAAAAATGTTATTTTTTGAGTCTTTTTTCATTCTTTCTTGTGATTTTTAACTCTCATTTTAGGCTGGACAATAGAATACTACAACATCTAGTGGTCAAATAACACACACTGTTCATTTAACTTTCTCACTGACGCAGGGGGGGTCAAACTATCAACCTGAGGGCCGCGAATTGCCCCCGGGAAAATATTTTGAGACCCCTGCTCTAGATGATGACACGCAGTTCAGAACAAACAAATAAGTACAATTTCATACATTAATCAAATCACTGCCAATTTCCAAAGCAGTCCATGCTTGTCCGCCTACAGTTAAGTATGACTCCTTTGGATTTCATGTTGATCCCTATGAGTTTATTTTTTTAACACCATGTTATCTCCTATGTCAGCTCAGCCCCATCAGAGACAAAGCCCACCAAGTTGGTGTTGTCAGCTAACTTCTCAATTGTGCTACTACATTATTATAGCCTTTATTGTTTCAATATACCCCTTAACATTTACCTCACTCAGACTTTTAAAATGTTCATACTAAACAAACAACAGAGATATTGCGTCGGTCATATTCACCAGTCACGGGCGCCTTCGCCAGGGGGAAGGAAAGAGAAAGTAAAGAGATGGAAAGACAAAGAAAAAGAGAAGGGTCAGAGAAGGAGAGCCAAAGAGAGAAAGGGAGACAAAAAGAGAACAAGAGAGAAGGAGAAAACAAGTGAAGAGGGAGAAAGAGAAGACAGAGATGTAAAATGAAAAAAGGATAAAAGAGGGACGTAAATAGAAAAGGGGAAAGAGAGAGAGCGAAAGAGAGAGAAGCAGAGAGTGACATAGAGAAAAAAGAGAGACAGAGAAGGAGAGAATGAGAAAAACAGGAAAAAGGTAGAGGGAGATCATTAGAGATTGAGAGAGAGAGAGAAAGAGAGGGAGAAAGATAGAGGGAGAGAGAGAGAAAGAGAGAGAGAGACATCCATGGAGCTAGTTTATCATTTTTAAAATATTACGTGTTCAATTTATTGTTTCACATTGTCTAATAATCATTTTAAAAATCCTGTGCCTTATAAAACACAAAATTTACTGTTACCCGACTCCCCTAATACCAGTAAAGAGCCATTTAGCGTTCTGTGGGCTCTGCTTCTATACGGACATTCGTATCTTGTTATCCGGCTGGTGCCTCTCTTTCTCTGTGCATGTCAATGAGCAATTAAAAACTATCAAGATTGGTCTCTCAGTCGCTATACCGACACTAGGGAAGAGGCAATGATGCTTCGGAGTTCATTGAAATGACGGAATGAATGTGAAAGTGTTGTGCGTGTACGTGCGCTGTATGTGCAAGCATGCTGGCCATTTGTCATAAGCTGTCACAATCATATTCAATTTTAGTTTGAAAAAAATAAAAACCACAATGGAACTTAAATCAGAAGAAAAGAGTTAGTGAGTAAATCACAGCTTTTAGGAAACTCAACAGATGAGTTTAGGCCCCCAAAACAAACAAGAAACTACATGAATCTATAAATATGCTATCAAAGACAATATTTTTAAGGTTACAATCTAGTAAAAGTCTTCAAAGCAGGTGTTGGGATCCTCCTTCCCTCAGTCAGAGCATTGAAAATGGGTCATGGCTTCCAACACGACAAAAACCCAAAGCACACAGCCAGGAAAGAAGCATATCATGTTTTAAGCGTGGCCCAGTATACATAGGACACAATTTCAAACTACAATTTACAGTCAAGGTGCTACACCAACAGACTCTGTTGTAGCTCCAAATCACTCAATAATCCTTTCTATGGAAACTCATTAAACAATCTATGTTCATTATTTCGACACTACATTATGAAGAGCCACAGAACAAACTTTAACCCAAAGTAAGAAATGTTTTCCCAGAAGTTCTAGCAAAGCACCTAAAGTACATCACAAAAGTGTGTACACTCCTTACATTCCTGCAGAGATCTCATTAAAATGTTGAATAGAACATCATTGAAGCAACATTGCTTTGATACATTTAAAGAAGTCAGTCAACAAAGGCCATGGCTTACAGAAAAGATGAATTTTTGGGGCTCAGATGGTGTGAAGAAGGAGTGTCTGAAATTGGGTGAGGAGTACAAAACATGTTTTTGTTTAGCTTAAAATCAAATAATAATAATAATAATAATTTCCTTGTATTGTCATTCTGTGTAACAATGTACACAGAACGAAATGTCGATTGCACCTGACCCGTTGTAGCGAGCCGATGCAGCCGCAGCCAACAGAGGGCGCCGCCGACCACTTTTTAAGTCTTAGGAATGACTCGGCCGGGGCGCGAACCACCGACCTCCCAGTCTCAAAGCGGGCGCCTTACCATCTAGGCTACTGAGCTGTTGGTAAGGTCATGGTTTGGGGCTGCATGAGTGCAACTCGAACTGCATTTCATGAAGGGAAACATGAACTTAAGCAGTTTCTATGAAATACTGGAGCATTGAATGATCCCCTCCCTCCAAAAACCAGGCCGCAGGATAATGTTCCAGCCTGACAATAACCCCGATTACACCTGTAAATGACTAAGGCTTTCTAAAGGGGCTAAATGTAAAGGATGTGGACTGGCCAGGCATATATCTGGACCCAAACCCAATAGAACATATTTAGGGCATCCTTAAGCAGAAAGTGGTGGAACACACAACCCACCAGCTTTGTCTTGTTGTCATAGACGAGTGGAAGAGCATTCCAGTGGCAATTTGTGAGGCTCTGGTGAAATCCATAGCCAGCAAGCTTAAGGTGGTTCATCAAAATGATGTTGTCCATTCAAAATATTGAACTTCAGGAACTTTTACTTTAGGGTGTGCTCACCTTTGTTACTTGGGGTTTAGCTACAAATGGCTATATTTTCATTTTTTGGGGGGGAAATACATTTACACTGCTATATAATCGTTACACAGAATACTTTTAATTGTTTCGAAGCAATGTTTCCCCAGGTTTGTTCAATTAATCAATTAAAGATCGTGATATGAAATGTATACTCACATATGTGTCATACCGTAGAGCAATTTGGTTGGATGAGCGGTTAAAATGGGCAGAGCTATACTCATTTTGTTCTTTCCCAGAACCGTCTGCACTGAAGGTAATTATGTTGGTATCCTCGTTTGCAGTACTTTTTTTGTCATTTTTAAAAAATAACTTTGCTCTCACCTTGTTTCAAAACCGTTATTTAAGACAAAAATGGCAGTCAAAATGAGCCTCAACACTCAATTTGAAATTGTAAATTATTATTTATATTGCTACGGGATACAGGCTCAGGCATTATTATTATTTCATAGATTCTAGCAAATTTATCAAACGTCACACAGTGAAATAAAATGTGCTGAATAATTAGCTTTGGTTAGGAGAGCAAATTTGGCTGTTTTGTTGAATGTTTTTCTAAAATACCGGTATGTGGTTTTTGGGTACCCATAGCAGGAAGATGGAGGACAATGATGTTAGCTCCATCTTGGTGGGTATTATTTTTATTTTTAATGAAAAAGGTTTTACCACTAGGAGGCACTAAATAGTACACACTGTCACTGTACTGATCTAATATCGTCATATGCACCCGCCCCAACCGAAATAATATATCTTTGGGTGAGAGTTTCTGAAATTATACATCTCTTACTTTATCATTATTTTCCTTTTTATAAAAAGTAATTACAATCATTTTGCCTATTCTTTTTTTTTTAAATACCTAAGCAAATTGATATTTTGAATCGGACAATCTGGCTCATTTTTTAGCTTATTTTTCTCATTATAATAGAGGAATAAGTCAAAAATATCGTAACCTAACAGCAACAATATTTGTGATGAGGAAAATATGATAACTGTGGGACAAAATTATTTTATTCATTTATTTATTTATTTTCTTTGGTTTTTGTCTTGTCTTGTTTGACAAATGGGAAAGGGTGTTAGAATAATATAACGTGTCACTTCATATGTAGTCATTAGTGTAGTTTCCTTAATCTCTTTTGTTTTAATAAACTCATAATTATTTTAATAACTGTTTACTTAAAAACATCTTTAAGTATTCACATGATACCTCAGTATTTTTTGTAATTTAGTCGTTATACATTTTTTACATTGTTCTAAGAGATATCTGCTTTTCTGAGGGGAGATCTTGAGACTTTGGATCTCATTAAGCCACCTGAAAATTCCAATATGATCCAGTTTGAACCGGATTTGTAGTGAGTTTTTGGAAATTTCCACTGGACCACCAATACTTTGTTCGTTTAAACAGCAGGCAGACATTTTATGTATGCTTTTTGTGAAAGACACACAGCTCGTACTGTTCTCACTGCCCCAGAACAAATTATGTTTTTTCTTTTGTTTTTGTTTCATTGTCATAAAACCCCCAATGGGAAATCGTGTTTTTACACATCTAGTCTCGTGACCCAGATGTTGATAATAACACACGGAGGAGAATACGCTTCTCCTCCATCAGTGTCCTTTCACGATTATTTCAAAACAGACCTAAGCACATTTAATTGTTTGTCAAATAGTGTGTGTGTGTGTGTGTGTGTGTGTGTGTGTGTGTGCGTGCGTGTGTGTGTGTGCGTGTGTGCATGTGTTTGTGTGTGTGTGTGTGTGTGTGTGTGTGTGTGTGTGTGTGTGTTTGTGTCCTAAGATGGGGTCTTTTCTGGATCAAAATCTCTGAGGGCAGTTACTGAACTAGTTGGAAACTTATCTGACGTATCCTCATGTTCAAAAGATCACAGCTAATATTTTAAAAATAGCAGCTTAACTTGCTCTGCTGGCTCCAATATAGCATGATTAAATCTTGTCATGGCATCAGTACAAGTGCATTAAGTGCCTGAGTCTACTGCTGCCTTTTAACTGTTAACTTCAAGCAGAGTAAAAGAAGGGCAGTTAAGGGGCACCCCACCAAGAGGGCCAAGAATTTAAAACAATATTGTCCACAATTGAAAGTATCCTCCCAGATGATAAATGTGTTAGTGCATACATGATTATAATTTTATTATGCTTTGGGAGCATACAATCACAAAAAAATGGACGCTGAAAGCAAAAAAGTTCGCTATGCCCACACAATGTAATTAAAACCCCTGGTGGTGAAAATTGGTTTACTTATATTTTGTATTCTAGTTTTGACCCTCATGTCTTGCTATAGCCAGCTTAGCGCGTTTCAGATGTCTGAAAATTGTATGAAAGCGCATTGTCAATACTGACAGCAGCAAGCTTCAAGCTTAATTTCAACATTTACCACACAGAAGATCTAAACCTTTTTATGAAAATACCGATTTGATTCTTAACTGAATAATCATAAACCACACTCAAGTCCCTTCAGTCATTTTCAACAAGGATTAAATCATGTTCTCTATCTCTGAAGCTAACTTAAAAGGAGCAAGAGCAGAATAACTTCACTGTTTCTAATTATTCATTTTTTTTGCCTTTGTTTGGAAGATTATTCTGATTTGAATTTGTATCACAGTACATCACGGATGGATTCTTGTTTTAAAATGTATTGTGACTGTTACTGTTGGTGTCAGGTCTACATAAATGCTTTTATAATAATGTTTTTTTAAAGAGCGTGTTTAAAGGGACTCTGTATTATTTAGCACCTTATATTAAAAAATAACAATATTGATTTGAATAAGAATAATACATGCACTATCATATAAATGTGCCTTTTAAAAAAATACTTTCAGATGAAAAAAAAAAGAAATCTACATAATGATGTGTTTAGACATACTGTAGTAGACACTCAAAATAAGAAGATACGACATTACCCAATTTTAAACTTGGAAGAATAACAAAAGAGCACCCAAACTTTTAGATAACAAATTCCAACCTGTTCTATAAGTTCTTCCCTAAGCTCTTTCTTTCTATTAAATTACCTGGGTTACAAAAGCTCGAAGTGTGTGGTTTTTAAAGAACAGCTAAATGGTTGGACTATAATGAAAATTATGTAAAAACAGTGCATAATAGCCAAAACAACAGACATCAGTAAGTTTTAGAAGTCAAAATAATGAACTGGAATCCTATGCAATATCTTTTGCAGTTATCCAATATTAGGAACAAAATAAATTTATCACATAAAATGCGGTTCACTTAGAGAAAGCTGACATGATTGCCTTTTTTGCTGTTAAGGGTATTCCCCAAAATTAAAAACTTTGCCACATGATCGAAAGAACATTATCACTGGGCCAGACTAGTAAACTGATGGCATGAAAAGTGTGCCTTAGCTGGAGGGCTGTGGGTCTTTTCAGTGGCTCATAATTGAATTATGATTAAGGGATGTAAGATTTGATTATAAAGGGAATATTGAGGGGTTTCCTCAATATGTTTTTCCTTCACTTAGATATCAACTGTGTATTTGTAAAAAAAAGCAAAACATCATCCAACCATTCATCCATCCATCCATCCATCCATTTCCTGCACAGCTTATCCTCAGTTGGGTCGAGAGGTTGCTGGAGCCCACCACAGCTTTCTTCGGGTAGAGGACAGGGGACACCAAGAACAAGTTGCCAGCCAGTTGCAACAATGTAATTTTTTTTTTCTCTTAAATGTATTTGTTTTGGGAGAAACTCATGCAGACTCTGCCAGAGTGGCAAATGTATCACACAACCTCGAATTCAAGTGCAAATGATTTAATTATTTTAAAATGTATTCATTCTTTTTATTCAATTTTTTTGAGAACTTCGCTTTTCAATTTCATATCTATTATAGATTGGATCTGTGCTACTCGAGAGCCCCAATGTGTAACATTTAAGCACTAAATGACACTTTTTTGTCTGGTATGAGCAAGGACCAGTGATACACGGCAAAGTTTGGAAGCAAGAGAAACTCCACAGTGAAAAAAAATACAAATTCCTCTATCTCTGATTTTTAACATTTGTATGCTAATTCATGTGTTTTTGCCTAGTATTAAATTAAAGTTTTTTCTTAATAGCTGCAAGTTTTTGCACTACTAGAAGGCACTAAATATTACACACTGTCTCTTTAAACTTCAGTGAAGACACCCATTGTCATGATTTGTCAACTGCCCTCACCTGCGCTCACCCTTTCAGCCCCAGATGCCACTCGTTCCCTAATTAGTCCTCTTATTTAAGCACGTCATTTGTGTTCACTCCTGGTCAGTCCTTCTGCGAACCTCAGTGCTTGCAAGGCAAGCACATTTGACTCTGGCTCCCATTTTGATCCCGACCTGTTTCCTGTATCGATCCCCGATCCAAGCTCTGTTCTCCTGTCCCGGCTACCCTTATCCTGATTCTGTTTCCTGTATCGATCCCCAATCCAAGCTCCGTTCTCCTGTCCCAGCGACCCGTATCCTGCCTGATTCTGTTTCCTGTATTGATCCCTCATCCAATCTCTGTTCTTCTGTCCTGGTTACCCGTATCCTGCCTGATTCCCTTTCCTGTATCGATCCCCGATCCAAACTATGTCTTCCTGTCCCGGTTACCCGTATTCTGCCCAATTCCGTTTCCTGTATCGATCCCTGAACTTTGGCTTCCCGCTCGTCCCAAGTGGCTGACTGGTTCTGATCTGCAACCACGCTCCGTTCTACCGTCCCGGCTGCCCGACTTGCTCCGATCTCTGACCACGCTTGGTTCGCAAGGGCTTCCCGGTCCTACAGCCCAGCGACCACCAGATTGCTGTCTTTTTCCTCTCGCCTTAACTTCCCTCATCCCTAAATCAAGCATTGTGTGAAAAGTTATGCATTTGGATCCCATGCTTGTACCGGTCGTGAACCCCATGTGCTTTTTTTTTTTAACTTCTGTATTTTTTCGTATTTCTTTAAACTAACTATTATTTTAAATAAAATAACATTGGGATGGGTTTCCTCAATATGTCTGGTTTATTGAAGATGGTCAGCAAATACAGCTTGAGTGGTAGTGAGTGGTACCTGGCTTTGGCGACATTTAGCGTACATATTCAAAACTGTAGGTCAATATTTCCTCATATTTTTCTTCTCCACAGCATTGACTCGCGGTCCACTTAAAATGATGTTGTGGGCTACATCTGTCCCGCGACTGATGAGTTCAACACATGTACTTTAAGCAGTGGTGATATTCGTATCCAAGAAAAAACATGAAGGTGACTATCCATCCTTTAAACATCCTGGGTGTATTTGCTGAAGTATTTCACAGTTGTTAATGACAGTCAAATAAGTTAAATCCTCTGAAATCCACTGGTAACCATTTCTGAAGAAACTAGTGCCAAGTCCAAAGCATGAAAAGGAAGAGGTTTTTTTATTTAAAATCACATTTTATGTAGGTAGCAGCAATTCCTGCTAATCATTCAAGGCCACGCTTCATTTCGACTGCTGCTGTTTATTTCCTCTGTCAGACCTGGCCCATGAGCTGCTAATTGGATTCAGGGAATCCTCTTAGTCACTCTAGTGAGGAAGTGAGTTGGCAACCAAATGCTTGCAGCTACAAGGCTACTGACTGAGCCCCCGTGGTGAGATAAAGGTAACTATTTGGAGATTTGTTTGAGGGAGAAATCTGGCAGAGGTGTCGTTCTGTGGAAAACTGGGAGATTTAGAGGAAGAGTAAACTTTTTGAGTGAATTTTCCCCCACAATTTTGCAAGTGGACAACAGGTCATTCCATTCCAGGTCGTCAAAATTATATGCGAGCCTTGCATTCCAATCCTTTGCCTTCAGTTCCAGTCAGAATTAGTGATGTGTCGTCGCAAACAAACAGGCTCTTGGAGCTGGCTCTTGGAAGTCAGGTCATGTTATCTGTATAGCCCTAATTCACAAGAAGTCTCATAAAGTTGTAAAGAGTACAGGATATTACGCCAATCCCTGACCTACATGAGGACAAGGAAAAACTAAAAACCTCAGCATGAGGAGATAATATAGAACAGTTCACACATGAGGCAATCCTCCTTTCAGGACGACCAGCCTGCAAATATATGTTGCAACAGAAAATACACAGACATTATCAACATGAAATATAGGTAATAAGATAATGTCTGGTTGACAGCTTCCTGAGATCAACATCATTCATCAGCTATTGGATATGAGTATATTCTAAGACTAGATCTAAACACATCCACTGAGGTTACAGATTGAATCTCAGAGGGCAGTGCGTTCCAAAGCACTGAGGCCCGGATGTAGAAGGTCTCGAACCTGCAGATTTCTTCTTGGCTCTTGGGATCACTAGTAGACCAGCATTTTCCGAGCAGAAGCTCCGTGCAGGAACGTAGGGGGAAACTAAATCTGAAAGGTATGAGGGGGCATACATAGTTTTGTACAACACCACCAGAACCTTATAATCACATCTTAAACTAAAAGGGAGCCAGTGCAGGTTTAGCCAAAATCAGTGTAATGTGAGCGAACTTTTTTGTCTTGGTTAAAAGCCTTAAGGGATCCGTGAACCGTGAAACTATGAACACAATACCAACAAAGAGTGTACAATGTATTTATCTATTGCCCTTCAAAGTCCAATTCATTATCAGGTATACCAAAAAAATTTGTCCCTCATAGTGCTTTTTTGCATTTACTCATATATTTTGGGATGACTCTAACATCCTCTCGAGTACTGTAAAAATAGTGTGATGATAAGATCTAATTATTGTCATTCATTGTTATTATTAACTCTAATGTCAAACATGCTAAATGCAAAGCATAAAGCACAGAATAAATTACTTCCTCTCCTTGTGTGAATGTGCAATGAGAAACACAGTGCAATAACAATGTAAAACGAAGTAAGCGTATACAAATATAAACATTTCCATTTCCCTGTTCCACAGTGTAGTTTATGGCGGCCAGTTTAAAATGTGTTTCATACGCGTACATCTTTGCCATTTTCAGCGTCAAAACAACTCAAACACATTTTGCAATCACCACATGCTCGTTGGTTTATAAACACACTCACAATCCGAACATTAGCGGTGCCACCCACAATTCAAATTTCCTGTACGCCACAAAAGGCGCTCTGAGCGATAGGGCACGGCTCATATTTTGAATGAAATCTACGACTTTTATGTGTGCCTTATATCGGTGTGAAAATACGGTGTATAAGGCTTAGAATAAAAGTGTGCAAAGTATTATCTAAATAGTGCAGTAGTGAATTGGTTTGGCAGAAGGCAAATGGGTAGGAGGAGGTAGGGCAGGAAGAAAGTTCAGAGTTCTGTTGATTCTGCCTCAGAGACTCTGCAGTGTTTTCCCTGAGGGCCGCAGGTTTAAAAGACTAAAATCGAATGCCTTATTTTGTATTCTATATCACTGTTGTATTAGGTTAGTATTAGGCGGTCTCACTGCCGCGACCTGAGTTCGATTTCTGTTGCATCCAACATTATGCGACATGTTCAGCGATATTTTTCGACTGATTAACCATTGGCCAAAAACTTTCATGTAGAACCTCGTCTGTATTGTGCAGCCAAATTCAAAGTTATATTTAGGTTAATAAAAATGTGCGTTATACACAAACAAATAATGTACAATTACAAAAATAAAAACGTATTTAATTACTATGCTGATACCAGTTTGTAATTATAAGAAGTTCAGTCAACCAATAATACTTAAGGGCAGTTAAAAATCAAACTTACTAAGAAATCGCAATTTCTGCTGACCTATTTTCATAACCAGTCCTAGTTCTTAGAGGACAACCTGGTGTCCATGGGCACCACTTTGGAGACGGTTGGTGTTGATCATATCCACCACATTCATATTATGACACATGTGTCACCAATCACAACTGCTATTTCTAATCCAAGGATAATTGTTGTCCAAATACTTGTCACCAAAATGCGAGATAAGGCAGCTGTGACTATTGGGGTAGCATTCATAAACTGATGTAGTTTTTTTTTCATTGTAACAATGGGCGTATTTTTATTCACAGCCTACTGTTTTCTTTCGCTTACCAAATCGCCAGTTTTAATGGTATGGCATCTCCATCCAATTGAATACCAAAGAGGAACAGTGACAAGACACATCGGCATCAAAAATTATGTTACCATATTTAAACACTACGCATTGATGCTTGTCTACTAAAGTTAAGTTTTTTGGGGATTGTTTTGTTCAGGAAATACCGTATGAAGTGGACCTAAAAAAAAACCTAATTGGCCAAAAATTTAAAAATGGACCTTGTAATCCGATGTGCTGTATATACTGGAAAACACTGTGGATACAATTGAAAATACATAATAATAATCAAATGAAACTGCATTTGGTAATTGTCCTGCCTTTGAGAAACATATACTGTGGTCTTTGTGTACCCTCTTGGGGTTAGCATGTTAATTCTTTGTGAGAATCGCTGAACTTTGATGGCAACTTTCAAAATCTAATTTCAAATGCTTTTTCATTGTTGCTTTGGACAATATGGTCGGAAAGTATGAAATGTTTGTGATTACTTTAAAAAATATTTTTTGTTTATGAGAATGTTTTGTACAAAATTACATACTTTTGTTGGATTTGTTGTTAAATGCTAATTATAGTAGTACCTGTTTGGCCTTTGACAAACAAACAAAGTAGTCTTTAAGTGCTCTCTTGAGGTTTTCATGTCAACTTTTTCTATAAAAGGTATTGTTTTAATTCAAATGTATGTATTTTTTATGAAACCCTAGCTCTTATTGTAGTGTAAATTTCATGGGCCTTATAATCCAGTGCACCTAATATATAAAGGCGTTTTCACAATGTCAACTATGTTGAGTGACTTCATGACTTCATTAAAGTGGTGAAACTAAAAAAAGGCCAATTTCAAGCACAGTCCAAAAGCCAACTCAAACCCCAAGAACGCGCAGAATAAAGAGCTTGACAGAGGTTGCAACGATGACACAAGCCAAGAGATGACGGCAGCAAGTTCCAAATTTTATACAGTTCCTTTAAAATCCGGTTAGTGTCCGGCTCATAAAAATGTGGTTTTCTTTTGTATATCATTATTTAAGTTGTTTATTTGATGTAGATATGCTGGATTTAGCCATTCACAATGTTGTTTCTCATTTCCTGAAAATGTTTTAAGATTTTTTTTTCCATCAAAAATAAAGTTCCAATGCTTATGCATATGAGTGAGTTGCACTTTTCTGACTGCTCTACATTCAGCTGCTTGTTTGCCTACCTGATACACCCTCACATTTAAATGACAGCTGTCACTTTCAGAAGCCATAGTTCCATCAACTAAACTACCCTTTCCACCCAGGTCCAGACTGGTACCTGAGCAAGGTGAAGCTGATGATCACTGATAGCAACAACAACGTCCTAGGGTGGACCATGAAGCCTTACCCATACCAAGCTGCAGTGTCCCCCGGCGCCATTGCCGGGACCTTTGTCTATCAACTTCAAGCCCTTGACGGGGACAATGGAAGAAGTGGGGAAGTGGAATATTTTTTGGCTGATGGTAAGATTTGTCCTGCGCACGCTCACACATTTACATTTTCAAGTGCCTGAGGAAAAAAAAATTGGCTGAGTGGTGAATATGACGCACAGAAGAATTGTAGAAATAAATCTATGTTGTCAGGCTTGGGCATTGTCACTCAGACAGACAGCCGACGGCGTTCACACATTCATTCATGCATCTCTGCACTGTCAAGGCGCTCATTAGCTTTTTTTTGGGGTCCTCATTACAACATAAATCTTGCTCTCAGTATCTCTTTCGTAGGCACGCTCTTTGACAGCCAGCGGCCTTTACACTTTTGTTTGTTCCCTTAACACACACTTTCCTATCTTCACAGTTTGTTCAGCTCCTATACAGAATTCACACAAAGTGACGCATGGCTGAGGGGCTTTATGGGACGTACGAGTAGGTTTGTTGCCTTGTCAGAGATGGAGGATACGCTAATCTTCTTGATCTGATTTTGCAAAATGATCCAACTCCCCTCTGAGGAAAGTTTGTCCTGCACTCCTCCTTGATGCAAACTAAATAGTGTATTACCAAGGGACACTTGTGGTCCATGCTTACTCACTATGGTCACTATAGCACCAATAAAATCTTACTTCATACTCAAGTCAAGTCTTAAAGGGCTTCTTAAACCTCCATTACGACATCCCCTTATCTGAAACCTACATGGGGACAAGGAAATACTTCTAATTAGGTTTAAAATTAATGACATGTATAATTTATATAATGTCAGAGTTTGAGCCATATAATAACAGTTCTATTTCTAATGAGGGTTGGACCATGTGCAGCCTTTGCCTTGTCCCGGCTATTGTGTTCATACCAGATACTGGCATCGATGTTTGGCAACGGTATTGAAGAATTACAGTTTGATTTGTCTTTGTTGGTGTCAGTAAACTGTGATCATAAATGCTCACAAAATCGTTTTTTCAGAGTGTTAATGAGTTGAAACATCAGTCAGAGAGCATGATAAAGTCAAGAATCACGTCTTTCCACACCACACTGTGTTTGTCTAGATAGGTTTGAATAAGAAGCTCAGTTGATTTGGGTTCTCGGTTTCACATTTGGTTACATGCTGTGAGCCATGATCGAAACCATCGGGGTGTTGATGTATGGCGGGCTAAGAATACTGACGGAAAAAAGTACCCTACGATGTTATTTAACTACCTCATTTATATACGAAAATTGCCCGCGCACGAGTATAACGTACACCCCAAATTTTTGTTAGAAAATGGTATAAAATGTTGTTGACTATTTCTAACTAGGCATTGTAAGTGACCAACATTGTATATGTGTGGCCATGATAAAAAGGAATTGCTTGGGGGTTGTCCATCGATTCGATGATGACCATCTTCTTTTAATTGTGAGTCTGCTGATGCTTGAAGAGTCCGATCCTGGATCCACAGATGCGGTTACAGACAGAGCATGTGAAGGGGGTGATGGGGGGAGCAGGGGTGGCCTGGCAAGCATGTCTCTTTGCACGCTTTGCTGCACGGTGTTGCATGCGCTGTTCCTCCATGTAATCCACTCCCTGTGAGCAGTGGGAGCGCCAGAGGTCTCGGCAGGAAGCAAGTTCCTCTAGTGAAGAGGGGTTTATCCGACATCTCTTCAGGATGTTCTTCATTTGGTCTTTGAACCGCTTCTTCTGCCCACCAGCACTGCGTTGGCCTAGATGTAACTGACCATAGAGGATACGGCGTGGCAGTCTGTGGCTGGGCATTCGAACAACATGCCCCAGCCACCTAAGTTGGCGTTGGGCCATAATGGATTCCATGCTGCAGCTGCCTGCCCTCTCCAACACCTCTGTGTGCGGCACTCTATCCCTCCATGTGATGCCAGGGATCTTCTGAAGACATCTTACATGGAAGGTCTCGAGGCTCTTCAGATGGCGGCTGTAGATAGTCCATGCCTCACATCCATACAGTAATGTAGTGATGCATACAGCTCTGTAGACCAGCATTTTGGTGTGGAGTCTAAGGTTGTTGTTTTGAAAGACCCTTCTCCTTAGTCGACCGAAAGATGCTTATGCTTGCTTGAGACGGCTCTGGATCTCATCATCCAATGAGCAGGTGTCAGACACTATGCTCCCCAGATATTTGAAGGTGGGCACCATGAGCAGGTGTTGCCCTGCTGCAGTGAGGATTATTGGATTTGGTAAGAGGTCAGCACTGGACTGACAGAGTACCTCTGTCTTCTGGGTGTTGATCGTCAGTCCCATTCTGGTGTATGCAGTTACAGCTGCCGAGAGAATGTTTTGCAGAGCCTCCGGTGTATGGGCAACCAGGGCACAGTCATCAGCATACTGTAGCTCAATGATGGTCTCTGAAGTCAGTTTGGTAGTTGCCTGTAGCCTCCTGATGTTAAACAGGTTACCATCAACCCTGAAGTTGATGGTAACTCCAGCCTGCTTCTCCATCCTTCTACGTAGCAGTGTTGTAACACAGACGAGGAAGATGTTGAAGAGAACTGGAGCCAGCACACAGCCTTGCCTCACTCCAGTTTCGACGCCAAAGGGCTCTGAGCTGTGTCTTCCAACTACCACTCTGGCTGTCATCCCTGAATGGAACTGTGCAAGAATGGTGAGAAACTTGGGTGGACACCCAAATCTCTTCAGGACTTGCCACAGTAGGTCCCTGTTCACTGTGTCAAATGCCTTTGAGAGATCGACAAAGGCGATGAACAAGTCCTTGTGCTGCTCCCGGCATTTCTCTTGGAGCTGACGTGTCACAAAGATCATGTCGACTGTTCCCCTGTCCTTTCGAAAACCACACTGTGACTCTGGGATGACGCGTTCCGATATTTTGGAGATGAGTCTGCGGAGCATGACCTTGGCAAGGACCTTTCCAGCAGTGGCCAACAAAGAGATACCCCTACTGTTGGAGCAGATGGATTTATCTCCTTTATTTTTGAAGATGGTCACAATGTTCGCATCTTTCCACAGTTGCGGGACACACTCTCGTCTCCACACCTCTGAAATGTATTGAAACAGTGTCCGTGTACAGAGGTAGCCTCCTACCTTGAGAAATTCAGCTGGGATGTTGTCAGGTCCAGGGGATTTGTTTTTCAGGGTTTTGACTGCATGCAGGATTTCATTGAAAGTTGGCGGGAGGTCGAGGTCTGGCAATGTAGGATGTTCAGGGAGCTCTAAAAGGACAGTTGGGTCCACTGGGGTGGGCTGGTTGAGCAGGGTGTTGAAATGCTCAGCCCACCGCTCCACTATCATAGCCTGATCCTTGATTAGAGATGTTCCATCAGCAGATCTAACAGGTGCCAGGGAGCAGTTTCTGGGGCCATAGATGGTTTTTACTGCATCATAGAAACTGTGCATATCGCTTCTATCAGCGTGAGACTGGATTTCATTGGCTTTTGAGATCCACCACTCATCTTGCAGTTTTCTGAGAGTTCTCTGGGCCTCGGAACGAAGGGCTTGCCATAGCTTTTTATGGAATTGAGATTGTGGGTTGTTCAGGGTGGCTCTGTGCGCCTTGTGCATTCTGTCCAGGAGGGTTGAGATCTCTCCGGCATTCTGGTCAAACCAGTCCTGGTGTTTTTTAGTTTTAAAACCAACGGTTTGGGCTGCAGTGTCAAAGAGGGTGGTAGATATATAGGTCCACTTCTCATCCATCCCAGCCTCTGACATGACCAGCTGCTCAATGTTTGCCAGCCTCTCAGCTAGAGAGCAACGGAAGTTGTCAAGGGTGTCGCTACTGGAGAGTTTGGCACAGTTGAGTGTCTTCCTCTTTGAACCACCCTGACGTGCTAGGGGCCGGACATGCATTCTGACCTTTGTCAGAATCATGCGGTGGTCGGTCCAACAGTCTGCCCCACGCATAGCTCTTGTAATGAGCACGTCCTTCAGGTCAGCCCTCCTCACGATCGCGTAGTCGATCAGGTGCCAGTGTTTGGACCTGGGATGCATCCAGGATGCCTTATATTTATTCTTTTGTTGGAAGATGGAGTTTGTGATGGTAAGGTTATGTTCCGCGCACAGACTAAGAAGTCTCATGCCATTGGAATTAACTTTTCCAATGCCATGGGCACCAATCACACCATTCCAGTTTTGCAAGTTCTTTCCGACTCTTGCATTGAAATCACCAAGCAGCATGATTTTGTCATTCCTCGGGATGTGACTGAGGATGTCATCGAGTGCCTGGTAGAAGCGATCCTTCTCTTCATCATTCGATGGCAGTGTTGGTGCATAGGCACTAACTAATGTAACATGTCTGCATTTTGCAAGTGGGATGCGAAGAGTCATTAGTCTTTCACTGACACCCACTGGTGACTCTGTGAGCTTCAGCAGTAGGGTGTTCTTAATTGCAAAACCAACTCCGTGAAGATGGTGTCCGCCCATGGGGTATCCCTTCCAAAAGAATGTATAACCCTCCCCCTCTTCATTGAGTGAGCCTTCCTCAAGGAGTCTGGTCTCGCTGAGCGCTGCCACATCCACATTATATCGCTTCAGCTCATTGGCAATGAGTGCTGTTCTGCGCTGTGGTCTGTCCAAACTGGTGTCCAGGAATGTCCTTATGTTCCATGCTGCAATTCTAAATGCTATTGTTTTTCGACGGCATAGTGGAATGTCCCGACAGGCGCGGTTTCCTGTCCGGGTACTGTGCTGAGTGGGCAATCTTTAGGCCACCTTTTCTAGGCCTTTCCCCAATTGGGGTGAGCAGTGCGGCCACTAAATAGTGCTGCTCAGACGCACAGGAGTCTGCCGGAAACAGCTGCCACTCAATCCCAGCTGCTAACGACCCTTGCCCTGTGCCGCTGACGTGCAGAGATCCAGCTAAGAGCTTCCAGCTCATTCAAACCTGCTCCCGTCACTGGATACTCCATCGCCGCCAGACTTTTGTGGTCGGAGACTCAGGTAAAAGAGGATACCTGCGCAATGATGGTTTTTAAAGTGGCGTAAGGGGTGCGCTTTCCCCAACGCCACTATCTTGATTGTAAAGAAGATGGTTCCAGTGGCAAGGGAGACCCTAGACGACCGGCATCTTCCTACAACTGCAGGCGGCTGCCGGAATCCAGGTCTGTGGGAAACCGCCTCAAAGCGTGCCGCCACCAGCTTTTGGGATCACTCTTAGTCTGGACTCTACCCTTCGACCTGTTCGGCTTGGGTAACCCTGCCAGGAGTACGAGACTCCCGCCGACATAGCTCTAGGGGTCATGGAGACGCACAAAGTGCCCCACCACGATAAGGTGGTGATCCGTCGAGACACTACAACCAACATTGTATATGTGTGGCCATGATAAAAAGGAATTATTGACTATGTGAACTACGTAAATTTTACGATCCCAAAACTGTATGTAACATCCTACATGCCCACATTTCTTGTGTAAATATTGTGTAAATTATAACCTTTATCTTCTTGGTTCCTTTATATTGTGTAAATTATAACCTTATCTTCTTTGTTCCGTTATCTTCTTTGTTTTCTTTTATCCACACTGTTTAATGTGAACTTGAGTGCCACGTCCAATTTCTTTGTCACAATATGTTCAACCCATTTTGTAACAATGACAATAAAGGTATATTCTATTCTATTCTATGATACTTGGTCCTGAAATATAATGTTGAACATTTACGGTAACTCTCGTCGCAGTGTGGGTGAGGAAAACAGGAAAAAAGGTGAGGCATAGCTGAGGAGATGGTATACAATAATGAAATACCATATATCACAGTAGGTGATGTATATTCTTGGAAATAGCACCATCTAAAAAAGTCTGCAGTGATTCATTTCGTCTTTTGATTGAATTTCCTTAGATATTCCTGTGGGCATGAGCCATTAGGAATTATTTAATTTTCATCATCAGCACAAGTGATTTGACTATTGTTACTTGAAGGCCTGGAGATGTGGTTGCATTCAATGTTTTGTGATTGTGATCAGTAATATCTTTAACTGGAACGCAAATAACATCTCAGAATGACACCCCAGCCCTCGTGTACAACACAAACCTCAAGTTTGAGCTCTTTTGTAGAGCACAAGTTTTATACGTTATGCTTGCAGGGTTTGTATGGGTGCTTGAATTTCAATATTGTATTTTCAACATTGAAAAGTGCTTGGATTTTGGGTGAAGTGCTTGTAAATGCTTGAAATTGTTGCCATGTTTCTCAACAAGAATGCTTGAATATCCCGCTGACACCGCTCTCTGGTAGATTAGCTTTGCGAATGCATTTTTTCAACACTTGTGATTAACTGCAGCTGGCACTAGTCTGTACAGCATTGTCCGATGAAGTGTCACCAAGCCCAACAGGTTGCGGCCAAGTGAACAGGTGCATGCTACACCTAAACATCAGAGTACTGTTTTCCAGTGGTAAGTTTTAATGAGAAGACCTTTGTCTCAAAAACAAATAGATTCTTGATCTACTCAACATTTTAATATTGATTCTTGATACACAAACAAGTCTAAAACTTATATGTAAATTGCAAATATATTAATACGACCATTTAGCTGCCAGTGTGGTGAAATTGCCTGACATTTCTTAAAGAACTGCCACACCTTTTACGGTGTACAAATTATGGGGGAAATGGGATAAGGTTGGTGTTTTTTCACTTGGCATGACTTAGTCGCAACAAAATGTCTCATTCTTGGGCTTGTTGTTCATATTCAGTTTCAATTACTGTAGAAGTTTAGTCAGTGAATAAGGCCAGAGCGACCAACATTCCAAAAATTTGAGAATATAGATTTTTGAAAGTAATTGAGGATGTAGTATCTGTATTTCACACAGACATTGTTGCCCATCTTTGCCGAGGTTCAACTCATCTCTAAGAGTGAGATGAAGCCATACACTGAAAGAAACGGCAACCAGATGACGAAGGTGCTGTATTTGCATCAGATCAGGATCCTCTGCTACTGGTAACCACGGAAACCTTTTTCATGTGGGGGAGCAAACATCTACCCATAAAAAACAGGCCTGAGAGGGATGGGCACTGCCAGGTTGTACTTGCCCAAGATTCAACACAGGAATTGGTGCCCCTACGACCCTGGCATTTTAGGGATCTGTGAGCCGTGAGAAGTTGTACTACATTCAACAAACCACTCACCTTTGTACAGACACAAGCTTCCCCTGGCATCATTGTCTAAGCTAATGACCAATGTGGCTAAGTGGATAGCTTGTATCCAAGTACTTGATGCAGATGAAGAAAAAACAAAGTGACTGACATCAATCGCCTGTAGCCTACCTTTGAAAGTGCAAACTTCCAGTCTGCAGATTCGAGGAGACTGAAATATTCATGTATAGTCAGTTTCATTGTTTTTGTTTTATATATTGTCTAAATGTGATAACATCCATCCATCCATACATACATCCATTTTCCTCCACTCACCCTGGGTCGTGTCGCCGGGGCAGCAGGAAAACCCAGACCTCCCTATCCCCAGTCACTTCATCTAGCTTATCTGACAGGATCCCGAGGCGTTCCCAGGCCAGCCTAGAGACTTAGTCTCTCAAGCAAGTCCTGGGTCGTCCGCGGGGCTTCCTGTCGATGGGACATGCCCGGAACACCTTCAGTTCTCAAAAGCCAATTTCTGTAGCCAGGGTTTGGTGCGTCAAGGATCGCTCCTTCGGCTGCTACCCAGCTCTCTATGCACCCAACCACTTTGGCCGCTCCCACTTGGGGTGAGCCCATGGGAGGCGGGTGCCACGTCCTCCCATCGGGCTGTGCTTGTCTGGACCCTTCGAGCAAAGGCCCGGTCACCAGGTAATCTAGAAGGAGACTCAGTGGAGAGCTGCTGCTCCTTCGCATTGAGAGGAGCCAGTTGAGTTGGCTCGGGCAATCTATAAGAATTACCAACAATCTTTAAAAGAAACCAGATTTAAAGTAATCCTTCCGAAAACATTTTCCGTTTTACAAACATTGGTTATGTTATAAATTTGTTACCAGTGTGGAGCGTGTATCCAGAAGTTCTCTTATTTCAAATGAAACTTCCCCATGAGGAATAAATGAAAACCATTTTTTCTGTTCCTGGCCTCCCTAAATAATTAAAGTTTAACCTATTTTGGTACAAAACACAACCTCCTGAATACTGATTATGTATTCAAATAATAATTGAACATAAAAATATAGCAAAAATATAAATAAGATTATATTAATAAAATAAATTGTGAGTTTATTGAAGCACTGACCATTGAGGAAGTTGGTGGTTGCTAATGAGGATTGAGGCAGCTTGAGAGAAGACACAATAAAAAAAAAAAACACAACCCAATAGTTAAGATTCAGATCTGTATGGCGTTAAATGCACATGCTAAGGGGCCCGTCACACAGACATTTGCGGCTGAATCACGGCTAAAATTTTGCGTTTTTTTTTTGCCCGTGGTTGCCCGGGATGGAAAATGCGCAAAATTTGACAACCCGCCGTTCGTCTGTGGTATGGCCGGAAAAAAGACGCCGGCGACTGTTCCGCTTCCTCATCGCGTCATTTCTGCGTCATTTTCTCGTGTAGACCACGGGTATAAAAGCTCCCGAGCCGGTGTTGTGCCCAAATCCGACTCCGACGCAACACCCCCACCCCACACCCTCGCTTGAACGTGCATTCTGCTGCGATCGCTTTTGACCTTTTCATCCGCGTTAACAAACGCATTTTGTAGAATACGATCGCACTTTATTGTTTAAATAAACGCGTTATATAGACTAGGATCTCCCAATTATTATAATTAGCTCACTTTATTGTTTTAATAAGCGTTTAATATAGAATACGATCGCTTCTGATGAAAGCGCAGCAGAATGCGCGTTCACGCAAGGGGGGAAGGATTTACCGTTCGATTACGTTCACAACAAAAATAAAGACGGAATGGATTATGTTGTATTACATTCCCAACGATTGCAAGACGAAGTGAATTTGGTTATATGTTCGCCATTACATGTCCTATAAGTGAGATAAAACGAGGTATAAATAGTTGGAGAAGCGAGGAAATGCAAATCTCGGCAGGAATGTATTTATCGGGCTGTAGAATTCACAAACGCTCTAGACAAAGTCCCGTGAATATCAAGATTTCAAGCTATGGCATCATATTTATTTTATTATCTTGAAAAAAAAGGTCAAGAAATAATATGGGTTAAGACGAGATCACTACGCTGACGGGGAGGGGTTTATTGGGGGTAATTGTTTTTTTTATTTTTCTAACTATTCATCATTGATCAGTTCATAACACGTTACAAAGCTTAGGAGCCGGGACTCTTACTCTCGGTCAAAATTTTGGTTTGAACAAATTTATTGACACTAAAAACAGAAAACAATCATGACAATCTCAACAGCAATTAAGCACATTCACAATATTATATTCCAATATTACGTTTTTAACAGCAAACACAAAGTGAGGTTTGAACAAACCTTCTCGAAAATCTTATTAGCAATCAAGCATATTCACAATTTCATTATATAACATCTTTGTTAGTGTCAATAGATCCGTTCAGGCCAAAGGCCAAGCTAAGGACCTAGCATCAAAGCCTTGCTACGACCATTGTTAATGCACCGAAAGATTTATTCGAAATGAAGAGAAACTACGCTGACGGTGATCCATGTTCACCCCCTTGACGTCACGAGCACAATGGTGTGCTCGGCAAATCGCGCTGTATATACGCGGAGAAAGGCGTTTGACTGTCACACGCGTAACACGCTAATTTCACGTAATAACACCGCGATACAGGCGCAGATAATCCTATTACCATGCTCCACCCACGATTACCCGCTGAAATTTCCCGTCCTACCCAGGTGTAACTACGCCCTGGCCGCGGCCAGAGCACGTCGTTCCGCGTCATTTCCGCGTCATTACCTCGTGTTGACCACGTGTGCGGCACGCGGTTTAACACGTGCTCAAACTTTTGAGCAGCTCAAAAGTTTTGAACGCGGCCAACCACGTGAAAATTTCCGACCGCGAGTAAAGCACTGCTCTATCTCGTATATATGGCGGTCTCAAAACGTCCAACAGTGCCCAACGGCATCTGCTTCACGGCCAGAAGTTTACGGCCGTGGTCCAGCCTCGATAAACTCGTGAAAGGCTGTGGTCTCGCGCTCCCAAGAAATGAGCAGCGCCAAAGATTTTCGCGCTGCCACCCGCGCGCGAATTTCCGACCTCGTGTTATGCACTGCCGTAACTCGTCTGAATAGCGATCTCAATGCGTCCTATAGCGTCCGCCTCAAAGTCAGAAATTTCTGGCCGTGATTCAGCCGCAAATGTCTGTGTGACCGGCCCCTAACTGAGACGAACTGACGCTCTCTGAGAGAGATCTTGAACACTTGGCAGTCTAGAGGTAGCGTGTGTAAATTCTCGTATCATGGATTTTCTCCCATATGTCGGGCGAGGTTTTTGCTCCAAATATATCTTTTATCTCAAATTTTCTCGTCCTGTATTTTCCACACTGTAAGGTGCACCTGATATTAAGGCGCACCCCCTGGAGTAGTCTTTTGTCATATATTTTACAAAAATAAGCCGTATGGGACTATAAAGCTACCTATTTGCATAACACAATTAGTCATGCTTTCATCCCTCCAGAATAAACGGGACACAAGAAAGCGGCCATGTCACTCGAGTTAGGGTGACAGAACACACTCGGGGCCCGACAGCTGTCACTGGTTTACCCCTGCCGCATCATACAGTTGCCCTGACCCTCCCTCGGAACACGTCTAAACATCCCACTATACTTTTATAACACCTCTTCACTCATTCCTATTCCCAACAAGAGCTCTAGCTACCACTATATCTAAAACCTCTTTCCTGCAGTGCACTCATAACACCAGCCATCCACGTCAATCGCGGCCTTCCTCTTGGTCTCAATTCATTTATTTCTGCTCTGTAGATCCTCTTCAACATTTGCTCCCAATCCAAACCAACTGAGTACTCTCTTATCCACACGCTTGCCCAGTTCCACTAATACTCCAGTTATGTCTCTCACTATTTCATTTCTGAATCTATCCAACCTTGTCACTCCTAAC
This sequence comes from Urocampus carinirostris, assembly GCF_059441175.1. Classification (NCBI taxonomy): domain Eukaryota; kingdom Metazoa; phylum Chordata; class Actinopteri; order Syngnathiformes; family Syngnathidae; genus Urocampus; species Urocampus carinirostris. The sequence goes on from NC_142355.1 coordinate 40,785,070, forward strand.
ATACACCTCAAACACTTCATCTCAAAAACATTTAGTTTCCTTCTCTGTGTTGAGGCTCCAAGTCTCAGCAGTATACAACACAGTCGGCATAATCGCATTCTCATACAGTCCCCTCTTAACATCCGTACTCAATCGATCGATCTATCAATGCACAATCATTGCACAAATACAGTAGTATACCACAAAACCCAATATTCCTTGGTATATAATGCCCACAATGTTACATGACACAATTTTCTGAAAATATGCTAATTAGAGTAAGTCAGATGTAGATGGACAACTGTACTTTTGTGTGTAAATGTGAGACCTGTAATTTGTATCCATAAATATATATTTGTATGTCTTCCATCTGTAAATCAAAGTTGTGTACGGTGCATCTGCTGCAAGACGGTCTGTGCATTTCATTGAAGGTGGTGATGGCTGCTTTGCTGTGGGCAAGAAGACAGGCCAGGTGGTGACCACCAACCAAATACTTCAGAGGGACCAAGAGTACTTGCTAAATGTAATAGCGATCGACAAAATGGGCAGACACAGCACAACCGCCGTCCTCTCTGTCGTAGCAGGAGCCCGACCCCCACAGTTTACTAAAACAAGCTACTCCATCTCCATACCAGAGAACATGCCTAAAGGACAGCCGTGAGTAATGCATGTGTAAGCCTGAATGAATTATGGCTGATGCACGCGAGCAACATCATTATCTTGCCAATGTAACTCTCTGAAATGTATGAATTTATCATGTTTGTTTTTTTGTACTTTTTTATTTCTGCCTAAAAATGTCAGGAAAACAGAATAACACCATGGTTATATTGATCATTATGATCTTTAGCATAACACCATCATGATTATATTATAATTGTTGCCAGTTTGTCAGGACCAGGACAGGAAGCAGAACCCACCCGCATAACGTTACTCACAGTTTATTGGGTAGAAGAGAAAGGATCGCACACTCGATCCGGATATCGTAGCTCGCGAGAAGTAGATTGCTCGGAACGCGGAAGTGGTCAAAATCAAACAGATCGTGGCGAGAGCAAGACAGGAGCAAAAACACAAGAAAAAACAGAGATCACCAGGGCTTGGCAAAACAAGAGCAAAAACACAAGAAAAAAACGGAGATTCTCAGGTGTTGACGTGTCAAAACAGAGTTTTGCAGACGCTCCGACAAAGGGCGACTCACAGGACAGCGTTTAAGTAGTGACAGGGAGCAATCTGTCAACGAATTTTAGCTGGTGTGCATGGGCGGGGCCAATTGGGCACCCTGGCAACCGTGACAGAAGCTGGCGCCACATGGCGGGGGCCAATTGGGCGCCATGGCAACCGTGACATAGTGTACAATGATAAAATTTGCAATATAGGATGACGTTGTCTGCTTCCATTGACCGAGACGATGTTTCTCATATTTATTTATGTTAATTTTTAACATAGTTTCACGTTCAAAAATTGTGATATGGCCCACACGATTTGAAATTATTAAAAAAATGTATTCAATACGGGAACAACGCCAAACCAAACCCGAAGAAAGAGGAAAAAATAGTTTATTACAATGTGTTTTTTTTAATTCAGTATTGTTATATGTTTGAAAAATACTTGAGCCTGAAAATTGCCTTTGTCATTGAGTAATAATTACATGATTAAATACATAAATATAGGGGATCTGCCCTCCATTAAACAAGGTAATACAGTATTTTCTGTAATGAAGACATGGCAGCCATATAAAATGTGGTAAGTCCCTCTGTAAAAGCAAAACGTACTCTCCAGAAAATATATACATTTTTAATTTATTTAACATTGAGTGGGGTGTGTTGTATTTCTAAGATTTGGAATGGTGAACGTCACACTTAATGAACCCATTATTCAGCAATAGGGTCTTTGATTTGTTTTTCTTTCTTTATCAAACAATAGCGGCAATCAGTTGAAGCTTGCACTCTTTGTAAACAAATAGAGATGCAAGTGGTTGAGTTGAATGGTTGCATAATGTGTCTCACAAATTATAAATTCAAATGCAAATAGCAAGGTCTCATTACCAGATAAGTAAGGAAACAATTAGCCTAGTTTTTCGTTTCTTCCTTTACTGCACCCAAAAACACAATTTGTTTGTTGAAAATGACTTTGAATCACACAATTGGTTAAACATAGGCTAGGTTCACACTGCAGAGCTAAATGCTAAATTCTGATCTTTATGTGAAATCAGATGTTTTTCTCAGAGTGTTGCCACAACTGTCAAGCATGCGCGCAAGAGGACACCCGACGTCAAACGCTACGCACACATGTTTTTGCGGAAGTACACATGACTTCAACACATTGGGTACAGTTGGCGTCTGTAAAAAGAAATCCGATATCCCTGAGGCTTGAACCTGGCCTTTGACAAGTTATATAATGTAAAATAACAAAGAAATGCTAGCCTTGAAACAAGCACCAACAACTGTTTGATATAGCATTTTGTAGATAATTTCTCCCGAGGTGCTTAACTTGTTTGGGTGCGCATTTGGGTTGGCTATGGTCATTGTGGTTTTTTTTTTTTTTCCCTTTTTCTGTGTGTTTGGCTGTCTGTTGGTCACCCCTGTCAGGGATATGGCATAGATAGATAGATAGATAGATAGATAGATAGATAGATAGATAGATAGATAGATAGATAGATAGATAGATAGATAGATAGATAGATAGATAGATAGATAGATAGATAGATAGATAGATAGATAGATAGATAGATAGATAGATAGATAGATAGATAGATAGATAGATAGAAAATTGCTCTAAAGTTCTAATTATTTTCCAATAAAAGTACAGCAGTAATATTTGAAAAAAAATAAATAAATAAATGAGCCCATTGAGCTTATTTTAAGTATGATGTTTCTTAATTTACAAAACAAGTTTGAAATAGAGAAAAATTCACAAAAACCACACTAGAATCAGCATTTGATTTGTGTTTTTTTACTAGAAAAATAAGAAAAAAAAAATATTAAAATAAGGGAGATTTTCTCCCATAATTGTTTTTTTTTTAATTCAACAAACGGTTGCTTGCGAAACTATTTGGCCCCCTTGACCTTTTGCCACATTTCAGACTTCAAACATAAATATATAAAACTGTAATTTCTTGTGAAGAATCAACAATCATGAAATGGAACACACTTTATTGGATATTGTAAATTTCTTTACAAATAAAAAACGAAAAAGTGAGTGTGCAAAATTATTCAGCCCCATTGAGTTAATACTTTGTAGCACCACCTTTTGCTGCGATTACAGCTGCAAGTCGCTTGAGGTATGTCTCTATCAGTTTTGCACATCGAAAAACTGATATTTTTGTCCATTCCTCCTTGCAAAACAGCTCAAGCTCAGTGAGGTTGGATGGAAAGCGTTTGTGAACAGCAATTTTCAGTTTTTTTCCACAGATTCTCAATTGGATTGAGGTCTGGACTTTGACTTGGCCATTCTAACACCTTGATATGTTTTTTGGTGAACCATTCCATTGTAGCTTTTGCTTTATGTTTTGGATCATTGTCTTGTTGGATGACAAATCTCCGTCCCGGTCTCAGATCTTTTGCGGACTCAATCAGGGTTTCTTCCAGAACTGTCCTGTATTTGGCTTCATCCACCTTCCCATAAATTTTAACCATCATCCCTGTCTCTGCTGAAGACAAGCAGGCTCAAACCATGTGGCTGCCACCACCATGTTTGACTGTGGGGATGGTGTGTTGAGGGTGATGAGCTGTGCTGCTTTACGCCAAACATAACATCTCACATTGTTGCCAAAAAGTTTGATTTTGGTCTCATCTGACCAGAGCACCTTCTTCCACACCTTTGGTGTGTCTCCTAGGTGGCTTGTGGCAAATTTAAACAACACTTTTTGTGGATATCTTTAAGAAATGGCTTCCTTCTTGTCACTCTTCCATAAAGGCCAGATTTGTGCAGCATCCGACTGATTGTTGTCCTATGGACAGATTCTCCCACCTCAGCTGTAGACCTCTGCAGTTTATCCAGAGTGATCCTGTGCCACTTGGCCGCATCTCTGATTAGTTTTCTCGTTGTATGAGCTGAAAGTTTAGGGGGACGGCCCGATCTTTGTAGATTTGCAGTGGTCTGATATTCCTTCCATTTCAATATTATTGATGCACAGTGCTCCTTGGGATGTTAAAAGCTTTGGAAATTTTCTTGTATCCAAATCCAGCTTTACATTTCTCCACAACAGTATCTCGGACCTGCCTGGTGTGTTCCTCGTTCTTCATGATATTCTCTGCGCTTTAAACAAACCTCCGAGACTATCACAGTGCAGGTGCATTTATACAGAGACTTGATTACACACAGGTGCATTCCATTTGTCATCGTTAGTCATTTAGATCAACATTGAATCATTCAGAGATCCTCACTGAACTTCTGGACAGAGTTTGCTGCACTGAAAGTAAAGGGGGTGAATAATTTTGCACACCCACTTTTTCGTTTTTTATTCGTTAAAAAAGCATCAAATAAAGTGTTTTACACTTCATGATTGTGTCCCACTTATTGTTGATTCTTCACAAGAAATACAGTTTTATATATTTATGTTTGAAGTCTGAAATGTGGCAAAAGGTCACAAAGTTCAAGGGGGCCAAATAGTTTTGCAAGCCACTGTACTATTAGCTAGCTAACTAATTTAGCCTATTTGACGTTTTATTTTTCTTGGTTATTATGGTTCAATAGGTTTAAATAGAACATAATGTATTAACATTGTAACAAGAGATAATTAAAAAGTGCCATCCTGATGATGCAAGAACATTTTCAAGATAAAATAACACAGTTAAACATAATATGTTTAGGGTACTAGTATAAAGAAGTAATATCAAACGAAAATAAACAAATCATAACATAATTAAAAAAAAAGGTTGACCTGAAAAGCAAGTTAAATATCCTTAAAACTGGGCAGTTACACTCAAACTGAGCAGACATTTCTTTATGAGCGTGTTTGACCATCAAAGAAACGAATGGGATTGTAACATAATTTTTTTTTTTGTTTTAATAAATCCTTTTTCCTTTCTGTAATCAATATTTCTATGTTTTCAACAGTTTCCTAGCCGTGCTTGCGGTTTCCTTCCAAAAGCAGCCGGTCAAGTACGCACTTCTGATCAATCCCAGCAGCCTTTTCACCATCGAGCAGGAGTCGGGGGAGATCAGTTTGACCCGGACTTTGGATTATGAGAGTGACCAGCGGCGCTATCTTGTGATGGTGCGAGCGTTTGAGACTGTAAGCTGGCTGAGCACAGCAACAGAGGTTAGTTTCATCAAAAGGCAAAACGAGCTGTTTAAAAGTATTACCAAATTCTTAAAGGTGAGAAATGTGAGGAAATAGTAAATGTTTTTGCATAAAATCTCTCTCTGTCTCATATATATATATATATATATATATATATATATATATATATATATATATATATATATATATATAGAGGGGATCGATATATATGTATATATATATATATATATATATATATATATAGGGCAGCACGGCGGCGCAGTGGTTAGAGCTTGTGCGGCACAGTTCATGTCATGGGAACCTGTCGTGGGTTCAGCTCCAGACTTCCTGTGCGGAGTTTGTATGTTCTCCCCGTGCTTGCATGGATTTCCTCCGGGCACTCCGGTTTCCTCCCACGTTCCAAAAACATGCATTTCAGGTGAATTGGCCGGTCCAAATTGTCCCTAGGTGTGAATGAGCGAATGAGTTGTCTGTCCCTGTGTGCCCTGCGATTGGCTGGCAACCAGTTCAGGGTGTCCCCTTCCCACTGCCCGGAGATGGCTGGGATGGGCTCCAGCCTCCCTGCGACCCTAATGAGGATAAGCGGTGTAGCTGATGAGATGATTATATATATATATATATATATATATATATATATATATATATATATATATATATATATATATATATATATATATATATATATATATATATATATATATATATATATATAAATAAAATCTGTATATTCCAATAATTGTTCGGGATAATGTACTTTGAAGACAGCAAGACTTGTATTTGTCATCTTGAGCTGTGACATCATCGCAGGAACACCATCACCCTAGAGAGCCAGTCGCCATATTGTTTTACGCGTTAATTAATCGAAGCAATTGCGAGCGTCACCTACCTCCAAGGAGAAATGAGCGGTATGCAATCCCTGTTCCCTACAATGTTTTTTTGTTGTCTATGAGCTAGCCTTATGTGTTGTGTTAACTTGATTCACCATTTTGAAAGTGTTGTGTTTCTTCAATGATGTCACAGCTCTAGAGGAAAGATGCCAAATATGTCAACTTTGAGACTACATTTTTCACATCCCCCAACCTGTAGAATATTTTGCGACGTATTTATATAATTGCGGGAACAGTACACATCTTTTGCCTGGTCGAAAAAAATCAATATATCTTTTTGGGAATACCTAGTATAGAGTCAAGCATCAACCCTCCCCCATCCCAAAAAGAAAGCACTCTGCTAAAACATCTTAGTGCTCCCCTTTAACATTCTACTTGGAGTTTTTTTTTTCTATCCAAAAGATTTCACCTTGAACAAAATGCTTTTTTCATACTATGTCCTGACCGGAGTAGGGTGTATTAATGAAGTTAGTTACAGTTAGCAGTAGCATATCACTCTGAGAGTAGCTGTCTTGTTTTAAATTACCGTATTTGTCAGAACCCTAACAGACGGTGGAGCCAATTCCGTAACGTTTTCACACCAGCTTTTTTTTTATACGGAAACGGGGCAGTCATGCGCGGGAACACAAACTCCTGTGATTCTGCGATCGCTGGGCAGAAGAAGTGAGACAGAGAAGTCAGGCACGGGAAAACAGGAAGCCAGAGGCAGAAGAGATCGAAACCGGACAGGACAGACGGGATCAATACCTGATACAGGATGCACAAGCAAGATACCGGACAGGACAGAGGGGATCGATACCGGATACTGGATACACGAGCAAGATACCAGACAGGACAGGACAGACGGGAGCGATCCCGGACACTGGATACTGGAGCACGATACCGGACAGGGCGGGACAGACGGGATCGATATCGGTTACTGTATACACAAGCAGGATACCGGACAGAGTCAAAATGCAAGTCTTGCAAGTGCAGAGGTTCGTTGACGGTCTGAAAAGGAGTGAATGGGACCACTGAGTTTAAATAAGAGGGGAGCCAATCAAGCAACGATGAGCAGCTGGCGCCAAACGAGCGGGCCCAGGTGAGGGCAATGGGCAATCGTGACAGTATGTACTTGCATTCAAGCTGGCTCCCTTAAACAGTATCAAAATAGGCAGTTTTATTGTTGTTTTTGACCATTTATTATTTACTGTGTTGAGTGTTTTGCAATTAAATACCATTATTTTTGATCACCTTGCCTTGGTTCCTACTTACTGGCGTTTGGGTCCACTGCAAATCACAACAATTTTAAGATAAACTTCATGAATTCAGTGGAATTTCAAATGATTAATCCAAAGAATTGGTATCGCAATTATTATGCCAGACAATTACTCCAAATGACAGATGGCAAAGAAATACCTTCCCTCACTGTGTAGCGTGTTGTGAAAAAGAGAAGATATAAGAAAAGTCAGCTATTACAGGACTATTACTCAGCTGTCACTTCACACTTAACAGCCATTGGTGACACGGAGCTCGGAGGCTTAGATGCTGGTTGAGGGTTTGTAAATCCTGCAGTAAAGCTCAGATGTTTTCTATTTTAAAGGAATTGTGGAGTGGATGATAAAGAATGAGTTAAACTGGCAACTTAAACAGAGAAAAAGTGCACTTACAGGCTTGATGTTTGTGACGGAACAAGCCATTTGGTGAAAACTGGAAATACAAAGAATAAAGTGCTAAAAGCACGATATTGCTAGAAGAAACTGCGCTGAACTCTTAAAAGTAAAAATTTGCTAAAAACTATTATAATATTTTGTAAGTTTAAAGAGTATAATTGATCAAATGTTTGGGGGCGGCAGTAGCTCAGGAGGTAGAGCGATCGTCTTAGGATCAAGGGATCCCAGTTCAAATCCCGGCTTGTCCGCGTTACATGTCGAAGTGTCCTTGGGTAAGACACTGAAGCCCCAATACCTCCAATAAGCAGGTTAGCGCCTTACATGGCTGCAAAGATCACGGCCGCTATTGGGAAATGTGAAGCACAATGTAAAGCGCTTTGGGAAGTCATTGACTTGAAAAGCGCTATAAAAATGCATATCATTTCATTTCAATGTACAGCCTTCCCGACTGAATTGTTTTGAGTATAGTTGCCCAAGTAAATTCCATACAGCCTAGTCATTCTGGAAGGATGATTAGCTCTGGTGTGGCTCCTTCTCAACGTTTCAGATCTTGCTCATGCTGGGGTTTTTGGGATCTTTGCCCGCATGCAGATTTCAGATCAGGGGATTTTGTAATTTTGGCCTGGGCAGTCTTTTGAGACCTTTTGTGATTAAGGACTATACAAACAAATGTGACTTGACTTAAATTCAGACCTAAAGCCATAACTAGGGATGCGAGATAATTGTTTTTTTCCCTGCTAATATGAATAACCGATAAAATGATGCCTCTAGAACAGGGCACTAACAAAAAATAATGATTTTTATTTTTTATTTTTAAGCGCATTTACCTGAAATTTAGATACTTTCAGGTGCGCGCCATGTTATGTAAAGGATTTACGTTAGGCTTTGTGTGGTTTTTCAGTGTGAGTTTGCCCGGCGCCTCGCAGAGAGGGAGAGAGATCGCGCTCTCTCCAGCCAGCATGGACAGAAGACTTCCAAAAAATGACCGTGCTGTTTTGTGCATTATGCCCCAAGATTGTTTATCCCTTGCGCATCAAGTGTTAAACGTAAGACGAAACATGAACATGAATTCAAGGCGGAGACATTAAAACGCGCTGTGTCCAGATACGGCAAACAAACACAGACCCTAAAAACCTTTGTTGCTGCTAAAACATCACCACTGAAGCTATCTAACAAATTGCTCACTGAATAGCACAGCACAGAAAACCATTTACTGATGGCGAATATTTTAAAGAAGTGTGTGTGTGCGCGTGCGTGTGTGTGCACGCGCGTGTGTGAGCGCAGGTGCCTGCTTTCGTGTGTGCGCACGCGTGCCTGGTGCAATGCTGCTGTTATTTCAAGTTTTGATATTTTCTGCAACAAGATATCATTGATGAATGGTATAGTAGCTGACCATCTTACTTGTTTTTTTGATTGTAGTTTATAGTTGATGAAGAATGGTTAATTCTGGTTAATTCTTGTGGTAAAAAGTTGAAGTCAGAATGGCTACAGGCCTTTCCACATGTTGTTCACATTCATCCATCCATTATCTGCACCGCTTATCCTCAGTAGGGTCGCGGGGGTGCTGGAGCCCATCCCAGCTATCTCCGGGCAGTGGGCAGGGGACACCCTCAACTGGTTGCCGGTCAGTCGCAGTCGCAGAGACAGAAGAGTCACTCGCTCATTCACACCTAGGACAATTTTGACCGGCCAATTCACCTGTCATGCATGTTTTTGGAATGTGGGAGAAAACCGGAGTGCCCGGAGGAAACCCACACAAGCACGGGGAGAACATGCAAACTCGGCACAGGAAGGTTGGTAGCTGGATTTGAACCCATGACCTCAGAACTGTGCCGCACACGCGCTAACCACCGCCCCACCGTGCTGCCCTGTTCACATTCATATTTTAGTTAATTGATATACAAGAATAGTGGAAGATAAATAGGTCAGTTATACCAGTGTGTTGCTGGAATTTTATCTTTCCAAAAATGTTTTCAGTATGTTTCCACTCTTCAGACGAGGAACTGTAATAGTCATCCATATCAGTAGGTGGCAGTAGATTTTTATATACTTTTTATGTACTAATTATCTGCTCTTGAGGTAGCACAGTACATTTAATAACTTAATTTGTTTAACAAAGCGGTTTAAGATTGTACTGTAAAAAATAAAAACATAAAGAACATAATTCTTTTTTATATTAAGTATTATTTTTTTATTTTTATATATTAATTATCTGCTTATGAGATAGTACAGTGAAATATTTGACATAACTCAATTTTCAAACATTTTCGACGGACGGTGTGCCACGGAATTTTTTTATAAATAAAAGTGTACCTTGGTTCAAATAGGGTTGAAAAACACTGAGTTATACGATTAAAATGTCTATCCATGTTGTATATTTGGACTGGTGTAAAATGTTGTGTGAGTCATTAATCTTGGTGTGGCACACTGATTTACAAGGAAATTTGAAAGTGGCACTCCGCCACATAAAAATCTGGAAACACAAAAAAATCTATCTATCTATCCACCAATCATTGTTTACGTTGTTTATTGATTATATAATCATCTTATTGACTTATTGATGCAAGTGAAAACATAAAAAAATGTATTTTTGGCATATTTATACAGTTGTTCAGTACAGAAAAATAACACATTTTGCCGCAATGAACTGTGAACTGTGTTTGCGAACCGTCTTTGATGCTGCCGGCTGTCAATCTTGCAAAATCCGCTTATTTACCAACAATACTGTTTCTCGTGTTAGCCCTCCACTCGTTTCCCCGTTAAACATGCCTGCCAATTAAAAAAAAAATCTACCACTTTTTCAAAATCAAAAAACAACAAAGTTTTGACTCGAGATTTGTATTTTGTTCTATGGCTTCCGTATCCTGAAGCGAGACTAAGTATTTGTGTGTGAATAAACTGCTCCAATGATCACAATACATTTTCGTTTTGGTAAAAGTTTGCCACTTTTGGTTTTAAACAAGAACACTTGGTTTGTTATTTTTGGGTCTGGGAATCAGATCTGTTTCGTGCATAAAAAATGTGGGTGAGATAAAATCCATCACCAAAAGGTTTGGCATGTATGGAAGCGGACTTAAGAGCTTTCAATCCTAATTAAACGAGCGTTCAAGCAAAATCACCCCAAAAAACATTCTTAAGATAAAACACAATTCACTGTACTCATTAAAGTTCAGAAGTCCATAAAATCACAACACATCCCAAACAAAATATGTCCAAGTCAAGGCCTGCGGGCCACATCCGGCCCCTGAGAAAGTTTTCTTTGGCCCGTGAGATGATCTCGATTCACTAAGGTTTCATACACAAGGAATCCTTGTGTATTTGTTTTCACTGTTGGTTACTCCTCCTTTCACTTTATTTTATTGTATTTTAGTGGATGATGGGAGATTGCTGTTATTTTAAAATTAAAGGTTCGTATTCCTTCTGAATAATTCTGAATTCTTTATGGATTTTTATTACAAACTAAACTATTTTTGCCTGTTGAAAATTACCAGCAGAGGTAAATATTGCTGATTTTAGCTGATCATATTGCAATGGTGGGCCGTCAGAGCCCGCAAGCCCTTCTTTCCTGGCCTAAAAATATCTGATTCATTTGATGTAATAATACTTTGCCCATTCATACTTATATATTTACAAATTGTGTGTCAGCTTCCTTTCATAGCTTTCTCCTTGGTTGTGCTGGCCACATATGTGTGATTTCATATTTAAGCATTTAACCAATATCGTTTAGGCCATCACTTGTAGTCAAGGTCACAAATCTGCCCATAGGCCTTCACAAACAATTCTGAACGTCCTGTAGCATAACAAATATGTTGATAATGATGTTGGTTTAGCCAGTCAGATTTCGAGTTGGCAAAGTTATGGGCCTTTTGGAAGGCCTTGGCCTAAGGGCGGTAATGCACAAAGTCTGAAATCCGTTATCCTACTAAATTATAATAATAACAATAATAATTAATATACAACTACTACTACTACTACTACTACTACTACTACTACTGCTACTACTACAACTACTACTACTACTACTACTACTACTACTACTACTACTACTACTACTACTACTACTACTAATAATAATAATAATAATAACAAAAAAACTTTAAACACATTATAACTCAGAACCTTTGTGAAGTAACTTCATTGTCGATCTAAATAGAATTTTTAAACAAAATGTTACCTAAACATATTGACATTTCAGTGCAACAACACATAAACTGTGAAATACAAAAATAACCTTTACATTTGTTATGTTGAACACATTATCCCCAAAAAAACACAAGAAACATACAATAAAATATTTACAGATGTGCAAAAAGCATACAATACAAAACAATTTGAACCTTTTTTATACCCAACAAATTTAAAATTAACAACACAGAATCCCTGAAAAATAAAAATGCATATTGACCAAACACAAAAGAAAAAAAAGCATTTTGAAGGGAACCGGCACTTGATTGGTGGAGAGCCGGCTACTGTCGTTAATTCAAAGAGCCGTGTAATGGAGCCGGTTTGTTCTCAAACGACGCATCACTAAAGTACATCACTGAAAGACTAGTTGTGAAATTCACGGCCCGTCACTGTCATATTGGATTATATTTATTAGGTTTTAAGGAGGTTCTAAGGGTTGCTAGACTATATGCGTCGTTATCAACATTCGATCAGTCCTAGTGGATCAGGCCTAAAAAATGTAGCCCGGCCTGATCCGGCCTGCAGGTATAAAACCCCAAACCAGCCTGAGCCCGACCAGTCAACTTGATTTGAAGGACCGGGCCCGAAGTAAACCCGGGCTGGGTTTGTGCCAGGCCCAAGATCTCACCTCTTACTTAAGTCGGCTTGTATCAATTTTCTTTTAAATTTGTCCCTCTGTCAATTTGACTTTGACACCCCTATTCCAAACCATACTCACCGGCTGTGGATATGGTATAGTCTAAACTCTTCGACGCTTGGCGCACATTACAGGAAGAGAAAGGGTTGCTACACCATACTACTCTTGAAAAGAGAAATAGTATGATGAGGAATATATACTGTATGCTTCGGATCTTTGAAAAATGTAGTTTTAGGTGGTTCACTATGATAGTGTGGTTTAAAGTGACAAATAATCGTGTCTTTTTCTTGGATCGCGTTGATAAATGTGATGACATACAGTCAAGAAAATAAGTATTTGAACACCCTGCTATTTTGCTATTTCTCCCACTTAGAAATCATGGAGAGTCTGAATTTTTCACCGTAGGTACATGTCCACTGTGAGAGAAATAAACTAAAAAGAAAAATCCAGAAAAAACAATGCATATCAGTTTAACGATTTATTTGAGTGATACAGCTGCAAATAAGAATTTGAACACCTTCAGATTCAGATCTATTTTATTGTCATTCTAGTACACGTGTATACAGAACGAAATGTCGATGCATCTGACCCCCACAGTTTCCTTGAATGTACAGATATAAATAAAGTTGTATTGTATTTTGGCTACGTATAGTATTTTACCATAGTGCCGATAGTGCAAGAAGAGTAGCTAACCAGATGTGCAAAATGGGCAGTCAGGTTAACAAGTCAGGTACACAGTAACATTAACACTGTAACAATAACACTGTAATTACCATAGTGCAGAGAGCAATGTGCAATGAGTGGCAAGCTATAAAAAACTGCCAGTAGTGCAAAAAGTCAGATTAGCAGCCGTTTAGATTTAAGTTAACTATATGTTAGATTGACCATTTAACAGTCTAATGGCCAGGGGGACTAGACTATTGCGGAGCCTGGTGGTCCTGCACCGCACACTGCAGAACCTCTTCCCAGAGGCTAGCAGAGTGAACAGTCCATGATGGGGGTGAGAGGGGTCCCCGGTAATGTTCTTAGCATGGGATAGGCAGCGCTTCTGGCCAATGTCCTGAATGGAGGGAAGTGTAGTCCCGATTATTTTCTCTGCTGTCCTCGTTACCCTCCTCACACTACCCCAGTCGGTAGCGCTGCAGCCTCCACACCACACAGAGATACAGCTGGTCAGGATACTCTCTATGGTGTCCCTGTAGAATGTGATGAGGGAGGGTGGGGGCAGGTGGGCTCTCCTCATCCTCCGCAGGAAGTACAGGCGCTGCTGTGCCCTCTTAACCAGTGATGCAGTGTTCACGGACCAGGTGAGTTTGTTTGTAATGTGCACCCCTAGGAACTTGATACTGCTGACAACCTCCACAGCCTTGTTGTTGATGCAAAGTGGGGCATGGTTGGGCTGGTTTTTCCTAAAGTCGACAATGATCTCTTTAGTTTTGTCAACATTCAGGACCAGGCTGTTGTCCCTGCACCAGCCCACCAACTGCTCCACCTCCTCTCTGTAGGCTAGGTCGTTGTCATCCCTGATGAGGCCCACCCCAAGATGTCGCAGTCCCATGAGGACAGTTTGACCAGCGTGGCAGCCGATTTAAGGCTGTGTATCATCCAGAATTTGGACCTTGGAAAGACCTGATAGTCTGCCCATTAGAAGTCCACCTGGACTCCATGTATCATCCTGAATCAGATGCACCTGTTTGAGGACGTTAGCTGCTTAAAGACACCTGTCCACTCCATACAATCAGTAAGACTTTAACTTGTAACATGGCGAAGACCAAAAAGCTTTCCAAAGACACCAGAGACAAAATGTACACCTCCACAAAGCTGGAAAGGGCTATGGGGCAATTGCAAAGCAGATTGGTGAAGAAGGCATTCATTAGAAAATGGAAGAAGTTAAACATATAACAATTAATCTCATTCGGAGTGGAGTCCCATGCAAGATATCACCTCGTGAGGAGTAGCTCCGTAAGAAGCATATCAAGATTCTAGTATGGCCCAGCCCGTCTCAAGACCTGAACCCAATTGGAAATCTTTGGAGGAAGCTCAAACTCTGTGTTTCTCAGCGAAAGCCCAGAAACCATACTAGTCCATAGAAGATCTGTGTGGAGGAGTGGGCCAAGATCCCTCCTGCAGTGTGTGCAAACTTTATGAAAGACTACAGGTCAAGTTTGACCTCTGTAATAGCAAACAAAGGCTACTGTACTAAATATTAACATTCATTTTCTCAGGTGTTCAAATACTTATTCGCAGCAACATATAAATTGTTAAAAGAGATCATGCATTGTTATTTACTGATTTTCCTTTTTAGTTTATCCCTCTCACAATGGACATGCACCTACGATGAAACTGTCAGACCCCTACATGATCTTTAAGTGGGAGAAATAGCAAAATAGCAGGGTGTTTAAATACTTGTTTTCTTCATTGTATGTTTGGATGGACCTGACAACTAGATAGAGATAGATAGATAGATAGATAGATAGATACTTTATTCATCCCCTAAGGGAAATTCACTATTGGTCCGATAATCATGCATTCCCTGCCATAACATATTTATAGTAAAAAACCCTTAAGTTTATCATTTATTTGTTGAATTGGAAAAAATAATGCTTAATCTGCTAGATTTGAGCGGTATTTAGTTGAAGCTAATTTTCGTTGTGTTTTTAATCATCTTGTCCTGTTCTGCCCTGTGATTCTAATCAGATTCAGGTTCTGATAACAGATGAGAACGACTGTGTCCCGGAATTTCCCCAGTTCATTTACAGTGTGGGTGGTGTTCCAGAGACAGTCACCACAGCAACATCTCTGCTGCAGGGTAAGACATTTGAAACAATGTTTTTTGACTGCAACAGTTCCACCTTATTAGGTGTTGTGTAAACTGTAAATGTATAATATATGTCATTGGCAGCCAAACTTTTCTGTACTACGGACCGGTAGATTGTCAATATTTACACAGCCCGGACCAAGGGCAGGATTAATAAATGTTATTTTTTCTAAAATAATAATAATAGTATTATGAAAACAATAAAAATACAATTTATAATACTAACAACATTATTAGTAATTGAGTATAAATCCACTGTTTAGTCATGTGGAACATTATAGTTGTTTTTGTAAATACCCAACAAAATGCCATTCATATATTTTTTGAACCGCTTAGCCACCCCAGCCCATCCCAGCCATGATTTTGGAAAACAAAGTGCCGGAGGGCGCAAGGAGAACATGCAAACTCCATGTAAGAAGGACTGCAGCTGGAATTGAACTTGGTACCTCTGTGAGGGGAACGTTCAAACACTATTGTAACTTTTTATGCAAAACAGCACGCAGATTTGGGTGCCAAGTAATCGAAAATACAAACTCATCAAATGAACCAACCCCGCAAAAAGAATGTTAGTGTTATGTGGTCTCTGTGTCATACTCTTGACTTAGGGATCAATACATCCTCCAACTACGTGGCCAAAAGTCTTTTCATAGCGACACTTTTGTTTATGATCTTTCTAGCATGATGTAGTGGGCTGCAGATCACCATTCCCCAAGCTGATTGAATATAAGAGCCAATGTTTGGTTGGATTAGTGGGAGTCAGTCCTTGTTTTCAACAAGAGGCAACTGCGTCCGCCCGACAGTGCAAACCATACTGACATTAATTCAAACGTTCCACCCCAAAGTCCCGGTTGAAGTTCAGACAGAAACATAAACGTGTCAGTAAAACAGCAATAGAGAATGAAACTTTTCTCTCGGCTCGGTACCGATCCGCGGCCTTGTGGTTGCCGACCACTGATAAAAACAATATACTCCTAAAGCGTAGTCATCATTTTATTGGCAGAGCATAGCAAAAACAAAAAAGAAACATGTTTGGAATATAACAATATATAGGCAGTTGTATATACAGACGCTGCCCTACTTACGAATGTTCGTAAGTTGCTTCAGTGCTATATTTTGTATGGAGTGTATGTTTAAGGTTTATATAAGTATGTTTAAGCCTTTTATAAGTAACCTGTATTATTTTGCATTAAATGATAAACATTTCATAAAATAATATTCTTCACAAAGATAAAGATAAGTTTAACTTCCTTTTGGAAGATGAGCTTCCTCCTCCGTGGTAAAAAGTGGCCCAAAATAGCGATCTAACCAATTTCTCAACAGCATCAAGCTTCCATATTCCGCTTTCATTTCAAATAAAACGGCTCGCCTTTTCTTTACACACCAAACATATTGAATGGATGCACAAGATATTAAATTATTAGAACATCAAAAATCTAAGCGCGCTGGAGATTCATCACACGTAGCACTTTATGTTTACACACGAACTAGGAAGTAGAAGCCGGATTTCTCCGGGTGGATGCTGGGTGACCTCTCACAGTGCCACCACACGTCGGAAACGGCGGAAAGAAGCACTACAGTACTGTCCTGTACTCGGAAAACAATGCGCACATTACAAAATCTAACTTACAGCAATTTCCGGTTATTTTTCGACATCCCGAAAAATATGTTCAGATCTACCGTTTTTCGTTAGTCGAATGGTTGTAAGTAGGGAAGTGTCTGTACAATTTTGTATGTTATATTAGCTTCCTAATACCATTACTAACTATATTTACGGATACAAAAAATCCATGGTTCAAGCTATGGCATCAGTGAAAAAAGGTTCATGTAACTGAAAACCTCAAATGTAAACATAATGTACCTAGGTTCATTCAAGTGTTCATAACTACCAGTTTGAAGTTCATGCATTCTGATAGAAAAAGAAAATAGCCCCCCAACCGACCCTAGTCAAAAGAAGCGGTTCAGAAATTTATGGATGGATAGAAAATAGCATTGGCCTACAAAAAAAACCTTGAAATAATATGGAATCATGAGTTGTTGATATCTGGTGAATGAAAACTGAAGTTTATTTAACATTTAAAAAAAAACTACACTTGACTCCCCCTTACAATTTACAATTGTATTCAAAGCTTGTCATTGAAAGATTAATTTGTCTGCAAATCATTGAAATGATTTATCAAATCTGAGCCTAATATTGAGAATGTCAAATATGAACCACTGGCAGGGGGGATCAGCAACCTACACATGAGCTTTTTCGAAAAATACTTATGTTTTTCTCTCTCTCACTCTCTCTCTCTTTCTCTCTCTGCCAGTGACGGCCACTGATTGTGATTCTGGGTTAAATGCTGCGCTAACCTACTACTCCCTGAGTCCCAACTTCAGCATTTCTCCTCATGGTACCATATTCCCTGCGGCTCGGTTGGACTATGAGAGGCCTAATCACCTTTATGAATTTGTGGTGATGGCGGTTGATGGCGGTGAGGAGCCCCTTTCCGGCACCGCCACTGTCCGTGTGAGGATGGTTAATGTCAACGACGAAGCCCCGGAATTTTCACAGCTTGTGTAAGTAAATTTCCCATTTACAGTGGCCCCTCCTCTTATGAGATTAACTCTTTCCATCATCAAGCCCGTATCTAGAATTTCTTATATTTCAAACAAATTTTCCTCATAAAAAAATAACTGAAAATCACATAATCAATTCCCCGCCAAACAAAATTATCCAAGTTAACCCTAAATAGTTATATAACACATACCTAAATTACTGAAATGGTCATGTAGTCTTGCTCCATTGCAGAGCTGAGATTGCTTTAAAAGTCGGGTGTGTCATTTGAGTTGTCCTTATTAGGTTTAAGGTAGAATATCTTCTCCTTTAAGTATGTCAGCAATGCCCAAATAAGTTCAAAGAGCCTTAATATCTAATTTTTCTACTGCACCTATCTGCTTTTCGGGCGTGTACTGGGTCATGGGTCGTTTTGGAGTGGGTTGCTTTTCTGCTTATGTCGCATTTATTCATGTTGACATGCAGTTTTTCCCCCCAAAAAATAACTTTTACATTTCAGTGCACGTTATACCGAGGTTTTAAGATTACATTTGCGTATTCGAGCAATTATTAATTTGTCGACAAATATTACAGAACACATTTGCACGGGATTGGGATGCAACAGGAATCAAACACAGATCTCGATGTTAAAGGGCCGAATCCTAACCAATCGACCAGTAGGTTTGTAGATGACATAGGAAAAAGCCTTATATTTTGTCTCATCCTTACAAAATGTTTCCTCACGATGCCACGTTTGAATGGAGTATTAAACCGGTCCATGGTACAGAAAAGGTTGTGGACCACTACCATAAGGGAGCAATTTAATAAGGTGCTTTTATTATATACATTTTTTTGCAACAATCACAGTTGGTGACTGTGAGTGTCGGAAGCGATTTCGATTCATAGCTAAGTAATGTGCTGTACATTATAAATGACAAAATTTGTTACCAGATTGAGCACATATCTAGAATTTCACATTTCTTAAACCAATTTTACCGATAAAATATAACTGAAACTAATACATTTGCTCCCAGCCTCCCCAAATCATTACCAAATTGCCCCTAAAATGCTATTTGACACATATTTTTGATCATTAAAACACAAGAAGATAGTAATTTAATATAAAAATACAGTTTAAGATAAATGTGTGACGGGAAATACACATGCTAAATGGGACAAGCTGACGCTAGCGGTGAGCGTTCCCTGGTGATAGCGTCTGGAAAGTCTGTTAGTTTGGATTTTTTTTGGATCGCTCGTATGTCAGGCAAGATTTTTGTTCAAAGGACTGGTATCTCAAATTTATCCATCTATCTATTTAATGAGAGAAGCTCATATGTTAATGGGCGTTGTACTGTACTTAGAAAAAGGGGAAAAGCCGATTGGACCTAGGTTCACTATTTGTACATTCTAAATATTTTTGCTTAGTTGTTGTTATTTTTCTCTTTATCCTCCCGATTGCAAAATGATTGTACCATGTTTCACAAAACAAGGATGTCCAAACTTTTGCTCTGAATGCCGCAAAATCATTTTTTATTGAATGATTTTTCAAGGACTTTCAAGGTAGCCTTCACAAAGAAAGATTATTGCGTCAATACTACAGGTTGTTATATCACATAACAAACCTGCCTGCCTGACTGCCTGAGGTACAAATATATGTGTTTGATGTTGCAAGACCTGCCAGTACGCATTTTAAATTCTAACCGGTAAACAATGCTAAATAGAAATTTCAATAATTTGCATCATAATTATAGTGGCAACTTACTTTTTGTCAGTAAGCAGCAGAGCCTGAACATTTCTGACTTGTAGTTTCTGTTTTGACGTGATTTGCAACAACAAGCGAGAACCTCAAAGGTATGACGCCATTAGTAATAAAACTTTAACAGTCAGTGGAATCACAACTAAAAATGTAGTCCTGTCAAAAATGTCGTCCTAAAACGTTCAATGTTTTATGGGCTAGCATTATGATTATAACAGTCTTTGTGTTGTTGCTCAATGCCCTGTTTGTTTTCTTCTTTACTTCCTTTTATGTCAAAGTCACACTTTACAGCAGTTACCTGAATCGTGACAACCTGAAACAGCACAAACAAATGTAGCATAATAAAGCTCTAATTTATGATTAATTTACTGTGGCATTTTGAAGCTAACTTCTGGTCGTAGGCAGGGTACACATGGATTGATTGATACTTAAACAGGAAACATGCAGACCAATTCCTTTACATCGTCTTTCGCCTACCCACTGTCAGGACCGGAATGGAAACAGGGCCCAAGTGCGTTACGTTTCTCACAAGTTTTATTAAAGGAAAGAGGAAGGGCTGCGCCCACGATACAGTGTTCGCTAGGCTCGGAAGCAAGTCGCTCTCGTACTCGGTTTGAGATCCGAACACGGAAGTGGATCTTCCGTGGCAAGCGATTGCGCTGTCAAGGACAGAAAAACAGGTCGATAGCTGGGACAGGAGAGCAAAAACGTGGTCGGGGTCAGAACGGGTCGTAAGCCGGGGTGGGAGAGCAGACGTTTTCGGGATCAAAAACGGATCGTAAGTCGGGACGGGAGAGTAGACATGGTCAGGATCAAAATGGATCATAGCCGGAGACAGACGGGAGCAAAACGGGACAGGTGGAAGTCAGGTTCGAAAAATGGTTGCCTAGTATACACTGAGGTTCGCAGACGGACTGACCACAGGGGACTGACAGGACTGGGTTCAAATAGTGACAGGGAGCCAATCAGGACCCGCGGCGGTTGGTGCCAAAAGTGCGGGCACAGGTGATTCCAATCCGTAATCAAGACACCCACTGCGTCTTGTTAATCTTCATTCTTCCCCCTTCCACTTCTTCGATGCTTTGCGAAGGAACTGGACAATCAGTCTTCTTTTAGTAAAAATGCATTTCTAGAGTAAGGAGATAAATAGAGGAGAATGTGGGTGGGGGTTAATGGAATTAAACGTTAAACTCTCCAATTAAACCACAATTACAGTCTTTGGATTGTTGACGAAAATGCATCCTGGGAAAAAAAGAATGCTAAGATGCTGTGAGAGCAAACTGCAGACTTTACCCTGGAAGGCCAGAGTCTGGAAGTTAAACACTTCAGAATATTGAGGGAAACTTCTCACCCGTTTCCACATGGAAGAGGACAATCGTTTTGAAAAATGAAAGTCACGTCAAAATAACTGGTGTCGGGCACGTTACTGAAAAATAATCATTTGTTACAGTTAATAGTTACTTCATTTAAAATGCAACTCAGTTACCCCCTTATTACTGACACCAAAAAAAAACAAAGAAATGGTATACACCATCCTCTAAAATCAGTGAACCCTTCATATTTTGTGGCTGGTACAATGTTGAGCGCTTGCAAACGAACATTTAGCCTGGAGACTCCATATCTTAAAAATATCCTTCTCCATTTCTAAGTACTGCCCAAAACGTGTTATTTTTTCCAGGCATTGTGTATTACAAAAATATTTTACAAATACATAAAATTCAGCAGACTTTTACCATCCATTCTGTTGTAACCATTGCCCCAATGATTTCCCATTGTTTTTTTTTTTTTGCCACACTCTCTCCCAGCTCGCTGCCTACTATTGGCTACGGGTGACACACAACCAAATATGCACACATAGGTTGACCCCCTGATTTAAGTATTTTATTTTATGATTGTAAATTCTGGTTGGATGGGAGTGTATTCCGTAGGATAGGAAGAAAATCTTCATCCTCGTACGTGCTTGAGACAGTGCCACCAAGAATGTATTAAGTTGCATTTGCAGGTGGATATATACACAACCAACCCCTCAAATAGTATTGCTGGCAACTTGAGGGCTGTGCGTGAACACATATAGAGCAGAGGACATTGTAACGCATCCGCATTTAATATTTAATGTAGTTAGGCACCATTTAATAGCAACAAGTGCTAAAGTACTTGTTACCAAGAAAAGTAAATGTGTTTGTCACGTGTTAGTTTAAACACTGAAGTTAACAAAGGTTAAGTTGTTGACCATTCAAAGCTGAAGATGTACTCTGAAAGGCCTGGCAGGGAATTATTTAATGTCCTGTTCAGTTAGTTAACTTTAGAATCAAACCAGACTTCTTCAAATATTTTTACACACCCTGGAGTGGGGTTCTCAGTTCGCATTTAAATAAGTTGTAAATGAAGAGCAAACAGGCAGCAATGCAGGAATCCAAATATGTGGCATTCCCGATGTAGGGCACTTGGTGTTGCATCAAACTTCTCAATTTCGAGAGTTGCTGGAAGGAAGAGAACTGAGTGAGAGCATATTGTTTAACCCTGGATCTGTGTTGAAGTTGCTTCCGAGCAGAGTGACGGATTACAGGACAGCCACGATGCCGCGGAACACGCTGTAGCTTTGCAAGGAGATGAATTGGCCATCAGTGTTCTTTTTTAAACCATCAATCACCTCTGACTTGTCAGCACAGACACCGACACCCCAACGCCATCACACAGCTAGCACACAGAAAGGTCTTCTGCTGACAAGTCAAGTTAAACTTCAAACCGCCCCCTTTTTACTTTGTTACTTGCAGTCTCTCCTTCCTCTTTCCTCATGAACCTTTCAACCCTCGCATATTACTTTGCTTGTCACTTCTGTGCCAGCTTTTTTTGCTATCCTTAGCTCCATGTTCCATTTCTAAAGTTTATCCCCACCTCCGAGTACCATTTTCCATAGAGCCAAGTTACTCTCCAGTGTCTTGCTGGGCATCTTACTGCCCGACATTTTCGAGCGAACAAATCACTGTTGACATTTTAAAAGGTACTGGATGCAATACCCTACGGTAAGTTTGGTATGCACCCTTTGAGCAATAACTCCTGCATGCTACCAGATGTTATCATTTGTTCCTGGTCTGGACAGCAAAGAGGACAGGTTAAATCACCGTGACACAGAAATGCTGCAACTATAAGTCTCTTCCGCCTGTTCATTTTTTGCTCTTGTCAAATGTCTTCTTTATAGATATCGAACCTTCGTTTCAGAGGATGCAGGCCCCAACACACTCGTTGCCGCCATCCTGGCCAAAGACCCTGACGGTGATGGGATCTTCTACTCCTTAACAGGCGGGAACGAGGAGGGAAACTTTGTCATTGACAGCCAAAAAGGTGACTTTACCTCATCTTAGAATAGAAGGCCGCGATTGACGTGGATGAATGGTGTTATGAGTGCACTGCAGGAAAGAGGTCTAAATATAATGGAAGCTAGAGCTCTTGTTGGTGATTGAAAGGAGAGGTGTTGTGAAAGGATAGTGGGATTGTGGACGCGCTCTTAAGGATGGGCTGGGCATCCATGTGATGCGGCAGGGGTATACCAGTGAAAGGTGTCGGGCCCTGCTGTTGAACAAAAGAGTGTGTTGTGTCACCCTGACCCGAGTGACATGGCCGCTTTCTGGTGTCCCGTTTCATCTGGAGGGACGAAAGCATGACCAACTTAGGTGCCGAGGTGCCTAACTTGTTTGCGTGTTTGGGCAATTGGGTTGGCCATGGTCCAAAAATGTTTGTGTGCCTAACTAGTTTGGGTGTTTGGGCAATTGGGTTGGCCATGGTCCAAAAATGTTTGTGTGTGTTTTTTTGCTATTTTTTTCCCTTTTATTTTCTTTGTTATTGTATTGTTGTCTTGCTGTCGGTCACCCCTCTTGAGGGATATGACCAAGGTAGATAGATAGATAGATAGATAGATAGATAGATAGATAGATAGATAGATAGATAGATAGATAGATAGATAGATAGATAGATAGATAGATAGATAGATAGATAGATAGATAGATAGATAGATAGATAGATAGAATGGAATAGTCTTTTTGTCATTGATATCAACGTTGTAAAACGTTGTATGCACCGGGAATAAACTTGGCATTCTATGGTAACATGTATAAAAATATTTAAAAGATAAAAAAACATTAAAAAAAAAAATGTCAGGTTAAAAGAAGAAAAAAATATGATGATGATCTGCTTTGAAAATAGCAATAATAAAAGTGCAATTAAAAATATTTGGGCATAATGGTATTAGTGCTAGAGGTAAGGTCGGGCCAGAAAAATCCACCAGACCCAGGCCCGAGGGAATTAAAGCACGACCCAGCCCGAGCCTAACCAGTTAAACTGATTAGAGGTACTACAATGACGGGTGGATAATATAAATGAATAAATAAATAAATGAATAAAGCTCTTTGAGAAAAAGCCTGGCACGGCCCGAACCTGAATGTAAGGATTGCCAAATATCTTACCTCTAAATAGTGCAGTGAAAATAAGTTTAATAACATTTAGCAGCAAAGAAACATCCCCAAATAAGTCGTGAGCTTAATATTTTCACAATTTCATGCAATACAATTTAGCAGCAAAAACACGAACAAAATATTTTTCAGGCATTCTTTCTAGTTGTTTTTTTATAACGGGGTGCAGTGGGTTGTTTCAATATAAACAATGGTGATGTAATCTTGTTAAGTTTACCTCTTGTTCTGAGTAGTACGGGGTGGGCGATACCTGGAATGTGGGCATTGATCTGATCCGAGTAAATACTACTGGGTATAAATCGATCTATACAATTCAATGCCAATTCTTTTTGCTTGGAAATTCTATGATCGTCATTTGTGAGTTTATCATTTTGGTAAACACAACACAAATATTTTAGGTACTAAAATGATTGAACTTTGATTACATATTTTACAACACAAACTTTAACAGCATAAAATAATGTTTCAATACCAAGGTCAAGAGAGCTAAACTAAATTAAAAAAATGAAAATTACAAAAATACAAACAACAAGGTCACCATGACAACTATTTCTTTATTTGCACGTTATTTTTTTTAAATCAGAAACTGCAAATTGTGTAAACAGTAAAGATAATAAAATAATTTTAAAAAATGATTCCGAGAAGAAGTCAAAAAGTAAAACCAAAATACTAGCAATGTAACACATGTATAAATACTGTATAATGATGTGAACAGGACAACTAAAATAGCTTTCATTGCACAATAATTTGTAGCACTGCAAATAACTTGTATACACAATTAAATTGAGTTGAAAGCTATAATGTATGTATAGTCTCAGGACCCCCTAACGACATTATTATAGTGCTAGTTATATATAGCTGGTAAGTCAGCATCATATCAATTCATATCAATCCGATCCAATTACTCCCATAGTATCAATCATACCGATAGTTGTATTGATTCCCCCACTGAATAGGCTTGGTTGTTGGTTATGTGTTTTATCTGAAACCTGACCCTACTCGGTAATATACAAACTGTTCTTATGTTTAAAAAGTTCAAACAAAATCGATATGTCAAACTTACATAAGTTCATGAATTCCTTTGCCCTGGATTTTTTTAAATAGTTCTACTTGTCACTCTGCTTTTTATTATACAGTGGAACCTCAGTTCTCGACCATAATCCGTTCCAGAACCCTGTTCGAAAACCGATTTGTTCGATCACCGAAATCGTTTTTCCTATCAAAAGTAATGTTAAATCGTTTTAATCCGTTCCAACACCCTGAATGTTTACCATGAAAATAAACATGAAGCTAACCCAGGCTAATCGTACGTTCGCGTTAGCATGAACGTGTAAAAATAAAAAAATCAGGTCGTTTACACGTCATTTAGCACCCGGGTCTCCACAAAAAGTGGTGAGCGGTTAAAGGATAAAGAAAAGAATTATGAATAGGATTTCTTACCTTTGTGGTGGTCTGCAGAAGCCATGCTCTATTCCCTCGAAAGAAGGGAAACTTGCACACCTTCATATTTTGCTATTATTTCTTTCTTAAATGCAATAGTTGTACGCACTACTCTTCTTTTTTCACCGGTTGCAACTTTGCTGCTTGCACCGACCTTCTTCAGAGGCATAATTAGGGGCTAAAACACTCCGTTCACCAATATTAAAACCGAAAGCGAAAAGATGTGCCCGCCCACGTGATAACAGTTCTCCACGAGGGGTGGGGCCAATCTACACGATCTACACCCGTACGCCGCTCAGCATCGCACCCTTGCGTACCGGCGTTCAAACTCAGATTTTTTGAACGATAAGCGAAGCAAGAATTTCTCAAAATTTTTGGACAAAAACCGATTTGTTCGAACTGAGAGGCATTCGAAAACCGAGGTTCCACTGTATTTACATTATTACTCTTCAGTCTAACAAATGAATATTAAAATGTTACCGGGAATCTCTTGCAAGATACAATTCCACATAACTGTTTGATGCTACAAATAGTACTTATGTTGAAGTGTAAGATGTTTTTCTGTGTGAGTGGTCTTTCAAAGCACCATCAAGCTGCGTTTTCAAAATGCGTAAGAGTCATGGATTTGTTTTGATTCTTTCTGCTACAGTTATAATTAAACACAAAAACTTATTTTCTTAATTAAGAATAAAATCCGTATTTCAAGTGTATTTTTGTATACTTGTAATCCTAAGTATTTTTTTCTCCCCATTTTTTGAGAAACCTTTCTTGAATGAACTGAACAGTCTTTTTTGACGACATCGCAGAAAATTCAGCAAAAAGTAACAATGTTTAGCATATTTAAAACAGATCAAATTACAAAACAATGACACAATTTTGCCTCAATTATGCGTACATTTTGTTTTACTCAAAAAAAATCATACCGTATTTTACGCACTATAAGGCGCACCTAAAAGCCTTTATTTTTTTCAAAAGCTGACCATGCGCCTTATAATACAGTGCGCCTTATTTATGGATCAACATTAAGTCGCAAAGTCTTCCAACTAACTTGCAGCCGCCGACTAGATTTTCCCCCGAACGCCAAGTAGTCCGCGGTGTATACTGGGATTTATTTAACGGTGTTTCATTGGCTAACCAATGTGTCAACCATCATTTGAATCGATCACTATTGGCTAAAGTTATTCGGAGGTCAAGGGGCGGATCTTTTTTATCATTTACAGGCTGGCATTGGCTTGAACGGCAAAACAAAGCCTGCAATTGGCCAAAAAAGATGTGTCAATCATCAGTTGAATCGATCACTATTGGCTAAAGTTATTCTGAGGTCAAGAGGCGGATCCTTTTTTATCATTTACAGCCTGGCATTGGCTTAAACGGCAAAACAAAGCCTGCAATTGGCCGAAAAAGATGAATGTGTATAGCACGTGGTTGACGGCATACAGAAAGCATTTTTTACTATACTGTATTTGTAAATATTTTATTCTCCTGGATTTACTACACTCACGGATATAAGAGGACATTGGCTGCACATTATTATGAACACAACGACTTCGGTGAGCTACTCCGGCTATATATTATCCCTGTATCTTGTTTCAGACTGAACTCGATGTTTCTGTGATAAGCGGTGCAGATAATGGAATGGAGTGTCTATTTTTAAATTAAACTCAATTCCAAGTGTTTATTGTCATATGCACAGTAAAGTTGCGAGCGAAAAAGAAAATAGAAACTAAGGAATGGTTGGCATTTCTTGAATCCCAAGACTTTAACCTTCCGAATGATGGAACGATGCATTTGAGTGACATCGTACGGACACAGCATCCGCACGTGTCTACAACACGTATTTGCTTCTTTGCAAGCTTTCGGAATGTTAAGGGGGTAATAAGTTTGACTGAACTATCTGACTGTTTTGTCGACGTTCCCATTGTAGCGCCTTATAATCCGGTGCGCCTTATGTATGTAAAAAATAGGACCAAAAAAATATTTTTTCGGGGTGCGCCCTATAACCCGGTGCGACTTATAGTGCGGAAAATACGGTACATACAGTATCTTATAAGCAATGTTCCCTCTAATTTTCCATGGGTCTGAGCGTTCACACAAAGTCGGTGAGCAACGCTTGAAACAACAGTGAGCAACAGCAACCCCAAGTGTGGCAACTAAATCATTATCAAACATGTCCAAAACTTGACATCAACTTACATTTTGCTGAGTTTCCCGCAATGCAAAATTATTTTTCTCTTTTGAATGAATTGACTCATGTACTATTGCAAAGGTTGCATGGCCTACAAGCGTCATTTGTTTTTACAATTCTTTCACAAGATATCCATTTCTGTTTTTTCCTCATATATTTTGTCGCATAATACTAACATTTTTGGAGCCTTATTTAGTCGGTTGCAAGATACAGAACTGTACTTAGTCACATTTTTTAGTAGAAGTACAATGTTGGCAACAAGATTCACTTGATATAATTGGAAATTATTTGAATGCAACACAAACTTTTTCTTCTTTTTCTGTTTTTTTCTACTTTTTTAAAAATTTCTTTAAAAAAAATCTCATTGTGTTTTTTTCCCTAGCTGTTACTTTTTTCTTTTTGTTCTCTATTTACTTTTTTCCTTTGTTTCTTTTCTTTTTTTCTGGCTTTTTTCTGAATTTTTCCTTCTTTTTTCTCTTCCCTTTGTTTCTTTTTTTCTCAGCTTTTTACTACTTTTTTCATTTTGGTATTTTTTTCTTTTTTGTTCTATTCCCCCCTTCCTTTAAGTCATTTTTTGCATAATTTTACATAATATTTGGTCATGTTGGGATTAAAGAAGCAAAAACAACCTGAAGAGCCGTTCAGAACCTGAAAGAGTCGGTTCCTTTTAGGGAGCCGAGCCGAAGAAGCCGGTTCTCGAAAAACCCTACTGACTACTCAACTTCGTTTTACTTCGACTTTGACTTCAAAATACCGCATTTAGAACACAGTGTTAGGGGAACCCGTGTATTTTTACCTTCATGCACTGTAACTTTGACTTAATTCGCTTCTTCATTAGCAATTTTGAGCCCTCATTTTTGTGCGCTGGCAAGATTTTCTTGTGCGCTGAGAATGTGCGGGCAGTGCGCAGCTTAGAGGGAAAATTGCTTATAAGTGGTTAGCACGTGTGCGGCACAATTCTGAGGTCATGAGATCGAACCTCCTGTGTGGAGTTTGCATGTTCTCCCCGTGCTTGCGTGGGTTTCCTCTGGGCACTCTGGTTTCCTCCCACTTTCAAAAAACATGCATGTTAGGTTAATTGGCCCGTCCAAATTGTCCCTAGGTGTGAATGAGCGAGCGAATTGTCAGTCCCTGTGTGCCCTGCGACTGGCTGGCAACCAGTTCAGGGTGTCCCCTGCCAACTGCCCGAAGATGGCTGGGATGGGCTCCAGGACCCCCGCGACCCTACTTAGGATAAACGATGCAGATGATGGATGGATGGATGGATGGTATATGCAAGATAGGACAGTTTATTTTTTTTGTGTACATTTTTCCATGTTCTCAGAGAAATAAGTAACACTTCAAAGAAAATAGTATTCCGTCAACATGTTACACTAAATGAATATTTACCAGATTAGCAGAAAACTATGCTCATATTAAAGGGACACATTATATTGTTTGGCGCCTACCGGTGGTTGAAATAAACTTCATTCATAAAAAACAAACAACAAAAAGGAATTGAATAATAGGCAAACATATATTAATTATTTTATAAGCGTGCAATTTTTAAAATACTCACAGTTCAAGCAATTTCCATTTATATTCCATACATGAGGCTCACCAAGAAGAAGTTGATATGATTGTTCGCAATCTTGCTGCGAAAGATACGCCCCAAAAACGTTTGTGGAAGGCTTGGCAAAGAAAATAGAATAAATGTGACGTGGTTTGGTCACTCTGAGTCTCCGCAGATTGTCTTATTCCCTGTGCTTTGTGGCACTCATTTTACAGTTGAACTACCCCATACAGTAGAGTCAAGTCATGTTTGTTAACCCTCAATCACAAAGTGTCTCAAAGGGCTGCACAGACCACAGATTATTGCAAACCACAGACTATTATGACACCATCCCCTGATCTAAAACCTACATGAAGGCAGATAATACACAGATATTGTCAACATAAAATATAGGTTTTCACAGTACCGGGGCCCGAATGGAGAACGCTCTCGAACCTGCGGATATCTTCTTGGCTCTTGGGATCACTAGTAGACCAGCATTTTCAGAGCGAAGGCTTGGGAAATTAAATCTGAAAGATATGAGGGAGCAAGTCCATGCATGATTTTATATACTACCAACAGAACCTTAAAATCACATCTTAAGCTAACAGGGAGCCAATGCAGGTTAGATAAAATCAGGGTAGTGTGATAACGTGGTCAATTATAACACAGTTTACCTTAAAGTACATTTTTATTGTGGGTTTTTTTAACTTTGTATAAAAAACATACGGGGAAAAAACATCCATAGAAATAAGAAATTGTTTGAATCAGTAGATGGTAAATCATATTGTTCATTTACAAAAGACCGACATAGGCATAATTTTTATAATGTGCTCAATGACCCATTTCTATTTGTTTAAAGTATTACTATTCTTATTTTACAAGAACATCAAGTACAAAATTATTAATTAACAAATTCCTCCAATGATTTATTTTTGTAGTGTGTATACAGTATGTATACAGAAAATGACATAGTTGAGGAAAATACTGCAATTACATTTTTCATCAACTTTATAGATGGAAAATTCAACACCAACATCCCTGTTCTTATCAGAATATGAAAGGGATGTTCTGGGGCAAATCCAGGATTCCCATCATAGATACAGAACAGTTTATCTTTTTTTCATTTTTACCCTTTGATCGGAAAGCGCAAGCAATCGCTGTGACATTTGTCACCTAGCCCTTTCTATTCAATTTCACAACATCCGCACAATCATAGTTTACAATCTTTTCCCTTTGTGTCTTCTCGTTCTATATTCCTTTCTATTTTCTTCCTGTGTCCTCAAAGAGAGAAAACGTTGACGCTTGTGTTTTCGCTATCCACTCACTCATTCATGTAAGCCAAATAGGGCGGGATCATTAAATCTCTCATTTTGTCAGAAAACAAGTGTGACATTTAGGTTGTGAGAATAAATATGAATGCCCCCTCGGCTCACCGAAATTAATTTTGTGCTGTATTGCTGACAACCGCAGACGTCGCAATGGGGAGTAAAGCATATATGTCAGGGTCCTCGAGTGCTACTTGCCCTGCATGAAGTTGCATGGAGTTTCTCTACTCTAATGTAAATAATTCGAATCACCAGGGGGATATTGCACTAATGTGGAATAATGAACTCCTGGCTAACTGAATAAGTGCAGCTTGATCTAGTCCAGCTGCCGTTTTAGTCTTAATCGGTTGCACGTTTGTTGAGCCAGGATAAAATGGTCCAGCTATGTCAAGCCAGCTGTAGACATCTTAGATGAATGCGCGTTCACGGCCTCCCTTAGATAGACCCCCAAAATCCTTCTCGGTCACTGAATCACAGATCGGAAAATAGAAGAGCGTTTTTTTGAATCAACTCACAGCCGCTGAACTACAGCTCCTTATGAGTGTTATGAACTTGTGAAAAGAATGAAAATATTTCTCGGACTACAAAGCACGCCTATTGGAAGGGGTATTCTTCCTGGTGGCATACATCCTACATATATATATATATATATATATATATATATATATATATATATATATATATATATATATATATATATATATATATATATATATATATATATATATATATATATATATATATCATCTCATCTCATTAGTTGCACCCCTTATCCTCAGTAGGGTCGCGGGGGTGCTGGAGCCCATCCAGCAGTGGGCAGGGGACACCCTGAACTGGTTGCCAGCCAATCGCAGGGCACACAGGGACAGACAACTCGCTCGCTCATTCACACCTAGGGACAATTTGGACCGGCCAATCCCCCTGAAATGCATGTCTTTGGAATGTGGGAGGAAACCGGAGAGCCCGGAGGAAACCCACGCAAGCACGGGGAGAACATACAAACTCCGCACAGGAAGTCCGGTAGTGGGATTTGAACCCACACAGGAGGTTCCCAAGACCTATATATATATATATATATATATATATATATATATATATATATATATATATATATATATATATATATATATATATATATATATATATATATTGTGCGGCACAGTTCTGAGGTCATAAGATCAAACCGTCCTGAGTGGAGTTGCATGTTCTCTCCGTTCTTGCATGAGTTTCCCCCCAAAAACATGCATGTCAGGTTAATTGGCCGGTCTGAATTGTCCCTAGGTATGAATAAGCAAGTGAGTTGTCTGTGGCCGTGTGCACTGCGACTGGCTGGCAACAAGTTCAAGGTGCCCCCTACCCACTTCCCGAGGATAGCTGGGATGTGCTCCAGTACCCCCGCGACCCTACCGAGGATAAGCGGTGCCGATAATGGATGGATGGATTGCAATGTGTACTCAAAAGTTGGCGTCTGAGCTGCCGTCAAAGTTCTGTTCTTTTATTTGGTCTTTTTTAGCAACAAACAGATAAAATGGTCAACATTCTATAGGTTTCTAAAAGGCAGAACAGTTACAATATGCAGTATAATTAAATTGCAACGACGCATTTCCACTTCATCCACCATATTTTCT
This sequence comes from Urocampus carinirostris, assembly GCF_059441175.1. Taxonomy (NCBI): domain Eukaryota; kingdom Metazoa; phylum Chordata; class Actinopteri; order Syngnathiformes; family Syngnathidae; genus Urocampus; species Urocampus carinirostris. The sequence goes on from NC_142355.1 coordinate 40,817,340, forward strand.
GGTATATAAAGTGCACCAGATTATGAGGCGCAGTTTCAAATATCTAGGCAATTTGGGGTTTTTAGGTGTGCCTTATAGCCCGGAAAAAATGGTTTATGTATATATTTTTGCAATACAATGGATCTTTTGTCTTTGCAGGGTTGATTCGACTTCGTTCTTTGCCCGTGCCTAGACTACGAGGGCTAGAATACATCCTGAATGTAACTGTCACAGATGACAATGCATCGGGTGGGCTGCACCCGCTCTCATCCACAGCACGTGTAATTGTGGGGGTCGATGATGTCAACAATAACAAACCTACATTTGAAGAGGTGAGGACATTTTCTCCTTTTTTGTTGAAGAAATGTCTTACAGATTCTTAGCTCTACCTCTATACTATAAAATATGTTTGTTTCAACCTGAATTAAATCAACACAATCAAAGACACGTCCCAAGTGAACTTAAATAATTCAATCTGCATTCACATTTTCCTAATTGGATTCCCCCCAGCCACACTCCATTCTTGTTTTCCTTCTCTTCCTCTCTTTTTTTTCTTTGGCCATCATCTCTCTCCACTTGTGTCCCATGAGTTTTGATTAGCCTGTGCACCGAGTCTTGCTTGCAGCTCTCTGTTCGGATTTCAATTAATTGATGAAAACAAAGTCATTATCATGAGGCAATACAATGGCTATTTAATTAACTTCCTAATGAATTTAAATTTACTGAAACACCTCACCAGAAGACAGTCTTTTGCATTTTGCTGCAGCTCCTGAAAATGTTGGCACCTTGAGATGTTGTTAAAGGAAGCAAATATCACATTTGGCATCACTTCCATACACCCATTCTTTGGTACTCAGGGTTATGCTGCAATGCTAACTGCTTATTGAGTTGAATTCATTCTGATCTGTTATTAATATGGGTGCCCGATCATTAATAATGGCAACATATGAGGTCACAGTTATTGGCAGAACTTGGCTCATTACTGAAAAACAGTAATTATTTATACTTAATAGTTACAGTGATCCCTATGCTATAGCGGTTAATGGGGAGTAGAACATTCCGCCAAATTTCAAAATCCACAAAGTAGTGATGCCCCTTCATTAAAGCCTCTAGGATCAAACTTACCTCGGGATGACATCCTTAGCGACTGAGAGTATACGACTGTAACAAAATAACAACTATGGATGTACAAAAAAAAACCACAGAACACAGAATTGCATATGAATTATTATGAAAAATGAATTAATTGTCTTTATAGTCATTGTACAAAAGTTAAACGGAATTGAGGGAATTCTCCTTTCATTTTAAGAAAGGGATTTAGAGGGTAACTTACTAGCTGAACTCTAGTATTAAGGGACCTTGGCCAGAGCCAGGTCTCTGCGATTATCAAAATACAACCGTTCCGAATGTATCTACTAGTTGTAGTAGCCCTAGTAGTTGTAGTTCTACGTATAATATATATATATATATATATATATATATATATATATATATATATATATATATAGGGCAGCACGGCGGCGCAGTGGTTAGTGCATGTGCGGCACAGTTCATGTCTTGGGAACCTCCTGCATGGGTTCGAATCCAGCTCCAGACTTCCTGTGCGGAGTTTGTATGTTCTCCCCGTGCTTGCGTGGGTTTCCTCCGGGCACTCCGGTTTCCTCCCACATTCCAAAAAACATGCATTTCAGGTGAATTGGCCGGTCCAAATTGTCCCTAGGTGTGAATGAGCGAGTGAGTTGTCTGTCCCCGTGTGCCCTGCGATTGGCTGGCAACCAGTTGAGGGTGTCCCCTGCCCACTGCCCGATGATTGCTGGGATGGGCTCCAGCACCCCCGCGACCCTACTGAGGATAAGCGGTGTAGCTAATGAGATGAGATGAGATGAGATATATATATATATATATATATATATATATATATATATATATATATATATATATATATTTTGCTAGTTTGCCTTTGAAATATGTATTATCTCGTCCATCTTTGCAATATGTTTTACACAATACTAAGTGTGCAATAGTGTTTAGGCCTTGATTTTTTCAGTTCTCCTTCTCTTTCATCAATCTCCATATACTTACATTGTATGTACCCGACTGCAACCCACAAACACCTTTTATTTTTGGTTCAAAGAAATGTGCACATTTATAAGAGCATGTGAAAGGCTCCAGAGAGGGGTGTTATCAGGGGAGAATGTTCATTAGAGGTAAGGAATTCAATAGTGGCAAAGACAATGCTGCTGTATCCTCCACTCCAGTGTTTTTACTTGCACATATGTGCTCTACTGCGTCTGGGGCAGATGATAGAGACACTATTGTTTTGCGAAGCCTTTGCTGCAGCTCCCCTCATCATAATTAGTTGATCTTGTTTGATCCTCGGTCTGGCAGCATCTTACCTCGCTCAAAACGGTTATTTTGTTTTCGGAGTGTCTGGATTGTTTACTTTGCCTACCATACTAATTTCAGTGCCAGCAATATCGGGAGCAGGCTTCGGTGCTGGAGAACCAGCCAACGGGTACCTTTGTTTTACAAGTGCATGCCAAGGATGCAGATGAAGGAGCAAATGGAAAAGTAAAGTATGGTTTGATACACAGAGACAGCGTCCTGCCTGCTTTCCGAATTGATCCCGACACAGGTAATACATCAGCTGGCCTACTGGTTTTATGTTAAATCATTGTTCAGTAGTTCCTCAGCTTCTGTCAACCCAGCTTGAACTGTTATTTTGTATTTCCTTTTTTATCTTTTGGGAAGTATTCTTACATATTTTGCCCTGAAATTTTTGAGTGGTTAGAAGTAAAAAAAAACACAAAAAAATCATTGTAAACGACAAAGATATAAGATTCCATTATTTCATCAACAAAATATTTAGAGTATAAATAGTTATTTCTTACCCCAAGGGTTATTTACTTCAAAGCAGTATGACAATTGAGGCAAGCACATTTTATTCATAGCCCCCACTTGACTTTGCTTGTGATGTGAGTTGGTTCATATGTCAACTGTTAAAAAAAACAAATAGTAAACACAATCAATGCAAAACATGAACATCATAATATTTTCATTGTTTACGAATTATAGTGTTGTGCTTAAAAATATCCCATTATCATCCATGATGATAGGCTCCAAGTGTAGGCTAAATGATAAAGCATAATATTGAAAAATAAACCTAAATATTTGGTATTGACACTGATCCGGTCCACTTGAGAAAATAAAGCCTGGATTGATCCCCCGGGCCAAACTGAGTTTGACATGCCCGCTTTAGACTCAACATCATCATCTTACTGTCTCTAAAGTCAATAAAAACGGTCACTTGTGCATTTCTTGAGACCATTCTTTGTTTTTTTTGTTTTTTTGTCGATTTACACTGCAAACATTATTTATTACTGCTACTGACATTATTTTTCTATTCTAAGAATAAATATGCTTTAAATAGGCAGTTTCCTTCTAGTTGGATAGTATTTAATGTTTGCAGTTTATGCTATAAAAACGTGATTTTTGCAATTGCAACAATACAATTTTTCTCCGAAGAAATATCTTGAAACTACAACAATTACAGCTCCTGTGAGATTGAAGTAAGAAACAGGGTTCGTAGAGCTTTTAAATGGCCAAATTCAAAAACTTTTTATGGATTTTCAAAGCCAATTTTTCATTTATAAAGTACCATTAAAATAACACAGCATTAAAATTCAAGCTTTTTCAATTATTTCGAACACCTGTACGAACCCTAAAGAAATGTATTCTTGCAGTGTAGGTAAAACAGCTTGCCCTTTTTTACTTTCTTGTTAATGATGTGTGCATGTATCAACAGAGAACAGTGGAATGTATCGCTGGTTTTGCTTGTAATTTCATGTGTACATTTGACAGTTGTTCTCTTCTGTCTGTCCAGGAGTGATTGTGACGTCGCAGATGTTTGACAGGGAGGGCCAAAGAGAATATTCCATTACCGTGACAGCCACTGATTGGGCCGAGAGACCACTCATTGCAATCTGTCAGTTCACCGTACAAATATTGGATGAAAATGACAATAGCCCCCTGTTTGAGAACATGCGCTATGAGTGTAAGTTATTGATTGTGATGCACATGCTACCTCAGTATTATAAATTTGAAATCTGTTTTCAAATTTTACTGGAAACTAATGAACTCCTCTCATTGGTAAGTTATTGGCTAGCTAAGGTGACTCTTATTTTGAGACGGATGCAAAAATTACGCAGATTTATTACCATGAATTTAGTCTCATATCCATCCATCCATCCATCCATCCATCCATTCATCCATTCATCCATCCATCCATCCATCCATCCATTGTCTTCCGCTTATCCGAGGTCGGTTCGCGGGGGCAGCAGCGTTAAAAGGGAAGCCCAGACGTCCCTATCCCCAGCCACCTCCTCCAGCTCACATGGCGTTCCCAAGCCAGCCGAGAGACATAGTCTCTCCAACGTGTCCTGGGTCGCCCCCGGGGCCTCCTGCCGGTGGGACATGCCCGGAACACCTCCCGAGGGAGGCGTCCAGGAGGCATCCTTATTAGATGCCCGAGCCGCCTCAACTGGCTCCTCTCAACGCGGAGGAGCAGTGGCTCTACACCGAGTCCCTCCCGGATGACTGGGCTTCTCACCTTATCCCTAAGGGAGAACCCAGCCACCTTGCGGAGGAAACTCATTTCGGCCACTTGTATCCGGGATCGTGTTCTTTCGGTCATGACCCAAAGTTCATGACCATAGGTGAGGGTAGGAACGTAGATCGACCGGTAGATCGAGAGCTTTGCCTTTCGGCTCAGCTCCCAGTTTAGCACGACAAACCGGTACAGGGTCCGAATGTCGGCAGACGCTGCACCGACCCGTCTGTCGATCTCCCGTTCCATCCTACCCTCACTCGTGAACAAGACCCCAAGATACTTGAACTCCTCCACTTGGGGCAAGACCTCCTCCCCGACCCGGAGGGAGCATACCACCCTTTTCCGACTGAGAACCATGGCCTCGGACTTGGAGGTGCTGATCCTCATCCCGGCCGCTTCACACTCGGCTGCGAATCGCTCCAGCGAGAGCTGAAGATCACGGCCTGAGGAAGCCAACAGCACCATGTCATCTGCAAAAAGCAGTGACGCAATGTTGATCCCCCCAAACCGGACTCCATCCCCGCCAAGGCTGCGCCTAGAAATTCTGTCCATAAAAGTTATGAACAGAATCGGTGACAAAGGGCAGCCCTGGCGGAGCACAACCCTCACCGGGAACGAATCCGACTTACTACCGGCAATGTGGGCCAGACTCCGGCACCGGGCATACAGGGGCCGCACAGCCCGGATAAGACTGTGTGGTACCCCATACTCCCGAAGCACCCCCCACAGGGCCTCCCGAGGAACAAGGTCGAATGCCTTCTCCAAGTCCACAAAACACATGTATACCGGACAGGCAAACTCCCATGCACCCTCAAAGACCCTGCAGAGTGTATAGAGCTGGTCCAGTGTTTCACGGCCAGGACGAAAACCACACTGTTCCTCCTGAATCCGAGATTCGATTCTACTCCATAGCATATGAATAACCTACTCTTCTCGTCGGCTGAAAAATAGTCTGTGTAATATAGTGTAATAATCTGTGAAGCCCTTTGAAACTCTTCGTGATTTAGGGCTATACAAATAAAAATTACTTGACTTGACTTGACTTGACTTCCTGGCGGACCCTCCTCTCCAGTACCCCTGAATAGACCTTACCAGGGAGGCTGAGAAGTGTGATTCCCCTGTATTGGAACACACTCTCCGGTCCCCCCTCTTAAAGACGGGAACCACCACCCCAGTCTGCCAGTCCAGAGGCACTGTCCCCGATGTCCACGCGATGTTGCAGAGGCGTGTCAACCACGACATGCCCACAACATCCAGAGCCCTAATGAACTCTGGGCGGATCTCATCGACCCCCGGGGTCCTGCCACCGGGGAGTTTTTTGACCACCTCGGTGACTTCAACCCGAGTGATACAAGAGCCCAACCCAGAGACCTCAGGCTCTGCTTCCCCAGAGGAAGACGTGTCGGTGGGATGGAGGAGGTCTTCGAAGTACTCCGCCCACCGATTCACAACGTCCCGGGTCGAGGTCAGCGCCCCATCGGCACTATACACAGTGTCGATGGCACACCGCTTCCCCCCCTAAGACGCCGGATGGTGGACCAGAATTTCCTCGAAGCCGTTCAGAAGTCGGCTTCCATGGTCTCGCCAAACTCCTCCCACCATCGAAGCCAACTCACCACCAGGTGGTGATCAGTTGACAGCTCCGCCCCTCTCTTCACCCGAGTGTCCAGAACATGCGGCCGCAGGTCCGACGAAACGACGACAAAGTCGATCATCGAACTACAGCCTAGGGTGTCCTGGTGCCAAGTGGTAAAATGGCGGCGCCCTCTGTTGGCTGCGGCTGCATCGGCTCGCTACAACGGGTCAGGTGTATCGACATTTCGTTCTTACAAAAGAATGACAATACAAAGGAAATTATTATTATTATTATTATTAAGTGCATATATGGACACCCTTATGTCTGAACATGGTGTTCATTATGGACAAACTATGACGGGCACAGAAGTCCAATAACGAAACACCACTCGGGTTCAGGTCAAGGGGGGCCGTTCTTCCCAATCACACCCCTCCAGGTCCCACTGTCATTGCCCACGTGAGCGTTGAAGTCTCCCAGCAGTAAGAGGGAGTCCCCAGGGGGCGCGCTCTCAAGCACACCCTCTAAGGACTTCAAGAAGGGTGGGTACTCCGAACTGCTATTTGGTGCATAAGCACAAACAACAGTCAGGACCCGTCCCCCCACCCGAAGGCGGAGGGAGGCTACCCTCTCGTCTACTGGGGTGAACCCCAACGTACAGGCGCCGAGCCGTGGAGCAACTAATATGCCCACACCGGCTCTGCGCCTCTCACCACGGGCAACTCCAGAGTGGAAGAGAGTCCAACCCCTCTCGAGAGGACTGGTACAAGAGCCCAAGCCGTGCGTAGAGGTGAGTCCGACTATATCTTGTCGGAATTTCTTAACCTCACACACCAACTCGGGCTCCTTCCCTGCCAGAGAGGTAACGTTCCATGTCCCAAAAGCCAGTTTCTGTAGCCGGGGATCGTCGCGCCAAGGACCCCTCCCTTGGCCGCTACCCAGCTCTCTGCGCACCCGACCCCTTTGGCCCCTCCTACAGGTGGTGAGCCCATGGGAAGGGGGTCCCACGTCGTCCCTTCGGGCTGTGACCGGCTGGGCCCCGTGGGTAAGGGTCCGGCCACCAGGCGCTCGCCAGCGGACCCCACCTCCAGGCCTGGCTCCAGAAGGGGGCCCCGGTAACCCGCATCCGGGCGAGGGAAATTGAGGACCAACGTTTTGTCTCATCATAAAGGGTCTTCTGATCTGCATTTTGTCTGGCCACTCACCTAGGAGGAGTCTCATATATATATATATATATATATATATATATATATATATATATATATATATATATATATATATATATATATATATATACAGTATACATCATTTGCACCGCTTATCTTCAGAACACCTTGTAAAAGTATTGGCTTCCCCCAGAGCTTTTTGACACTTTTTAGGCTTCAAACTTTTCGATAAAAACGAAACAATGTTGCAAAATCTTCTTTTATCACATCCCTTCTTTGAACTTTTCCACAACTTTATCTTGGACCTGCATGGTGTGCTCTTCGGTCTTCATAATGCTGTCTGTTTTCTAGTGTTTCCTTTCACAGACCCATCACAGAGCAGGCACATATAAAATGAGATTGAGTGATTTAATGTGTATTAAGGCAAATATTTTTGGACATTTAAAATGGGCCGTGCAAAAAATTAAGGTAGTGCTTCCCAGTGGTAAATGATAATAGGAAGAACTTCCTGCAACTGAAAATGTAAGCTAGATATTGTCATTTTTCCTCGACAACTATATAAGGAGATATTTGTCTCATTTTTAAACATTTTGTATTTAAATCGCAGGCATATTTTTGGCTCTGCAAAATACATGATTTGTACCGCATTTTTTTCAAGTTTAATGATAACGGGAACATTGGAAAATTGATTTTGAAAGTGATTGAAATTTGCTTAAATAATGCCATGGAAAGTTGTTATATCCCTGTGTTTGTCCTCTGCAGACTATTTGAGAGAGGATACTTTGGTCGGTACAAGTTTTTTGCGAGTGGTGGCCTACGATGTTGACTTTGGCACCAATGCAGCCGTCACTTACTCAATGTCAAAGGGGCAACCAGATTACTTCAAGGTCAATGCCATCACTGGATGGGTGTACGTCAACCAGCCGATATCACAGGTCAGTTTCATCAATGCTGCGGTGTCACACAGTAACACGCAAAACTGGAAGCAGATATTCTGAAGATGTTACAGGCATGAAAATCTCTCACCTTCGGAAATCAGACTTTGAAGGACATGGAATAAATACATGGTTAACTTTATCTTAGTATTACTCAGTCAATACTGTGCCCCCTCTACACATTAATTTGTTCCCAAATCGAGTTATGTTAGGAGTTTCTCGGATCTCGGCCAAATGTTCCCCATAAGTATAACTGAAAACCAATTGATCCATTCCCGGCCTTACCTGTTTGCTATATTTCGAACACAGCGGCTTCAAATATGGTGCTGCTTATTCTTTTTTTTTATGTGGTGGCACCAAGGAAATTGGCATGCGCTCTAAATACAAAACACTGTGGTGACATCAGGAAACACTTTTGACTCCCAGAGTCTGAAACTCATGACAAAAGTTACCGGACACCAGGGCAGAGAACTCTGAAAAGTTGCCTGCCCAGCCATAAAGTTGCCTGCCCCATTTTTCCCAACTTGGAACACAATAAGATGACTAATCGCAAAAAAAAAAAAAAAAACATTGTTGCAAAGTATGAAGTATTGATCATCAGAATATATAACAGAACAACTCTTTAAAATTAAGTTTTTTATAAATCTACTTATAACATCCATGACATGTTTTCCATTTGCCATCAGTATGTGCCTGTATTCACTCATCTTCATTCATGCAATGTTCGCGTTGCGTCGTCTGCTACAAGCCACGTGAACTCCTCTTTCCACGATACTTTTAATGTACATTTACGTTTCGTAGTGTCATAAATTTTGCTTCTTTTAAATCTTTCTTTGAGGTTTTGGCTGGATTCCTAACCACTTTACCACTTTTTCTTCTGTTCTCTGTGAGTCTACTTTGGAAAATGATACCCAAATGCACGACCTTATAAGGTTCGGGAAAGTCCGAAAGCACGAAGTTATTTGATGCAGGCTTCTCATTGGCTGCAGAGTAGGCAAATTGACAAACAAAACGACATTTCCAATTCGAACGAAAACGTAATAAAGAAAACGTTTGTATTAAGCTACCATTCCATCGTGTTTAAAAAAAACGTTTTGTAAGTTGTACACCCGACGTAAAAGATGCAAGCCCCGGGCGTCCGGGCACACGTTATTTCAAACACTGTTGACTCCCTTCGAGAGAAATCAGTTCATGATTTGCCAACATTATTTGTATAATCCTTTACAGCAGAAAAATAGGAGGTGTAGCAGTACAGGTCGCTAGAGTTTCCTTTGATCCTGAAGGAACAATGAAAATTGAATGCAATTGGTCCATTACCACAGCAACAGCCAATTACAACAACACAAAAATAAACATCTGTGGTGCAATCTGACCCTATTTTCTGCAGTAGGGTTGCCCTGTCGCTGTCGTCTAGAAATATACGGCTCGATTTTACGTGACTGAGCCCTAATTCATGTTTTATTTCGCACAATAGTAATTTTGTGCCCTCCGTTGTAATCGCAATCTTAAATGGTCACAAGTGACGTAAACAACTCTGAGCAGAACTAAAAATGATGCAGGTGAATCTGACGTTGTGTGGGGCCACAGCGCCCTACGGGTTCTGTAGCCAAAGGAATCAATGTCAAATTCCTTATGTAGTTGGTGTGTGCTGGGCTTCAAATGTAAAAACAAATATATGTGAATTTGTTTATTTTTATGGTTGTTTAAGCCTGCAGCTTAAAATCGGGTACGGCCTGTTGAAAGACCAAATTGTGTTTTGTTCTTGCAGAATTTACTGTAATTTAACAAAATAATACATGAATAATCTGGATAGAGCACTCAAAATGAGTTATTTCCACGTATCGTATTGTTTTAGTTCACGAGTGTTAAAGTGACGTCTGTTTTTTTCCACTGATTTTGATATGAAATTAAATCTAAAAACTTTGCCGACCAAAGTTGTTGCACATTTAAAAATGGTTGCAGAATATTGTAACTATACCCTCTCATTTCTGCTGTATTGATGAGATTCCTAAATAATTATTTGATGTGTCCTACTCTCACATGGTTGATAGGTGATATGATTTCATTCACAATCTGTGTTTGTGTAAATGACTGTCTGGGATATTGGGTGAGGAGAAAAGGGTAAACAATATCAAATGTTTCTTTAAGTATCAAAACTTGCGTTTCTTTTCCGTTGAAAAGTCCTGTATAAATAAAAGGGATTGTATTTGATTTATATTAAACAGATCTGGTCCCCAGCATTTTTATGTTCCTCCCATAGTCTTAATTTGCAGAAAACAAGTTTTGTGGTCGATATTTACATCACAACAAAGTTTCCAATAGGAATTTATTAAGATAGCTGCACTGATTTGTATTCCAAGGACAGTTGAGGTTTGCGTACAGCGTTGAGAAAATGAATGGCTGAATTTAATAAAGGTTGCATTGAGCAGAGGGTTTAATGTCTATTGTTTTCCTTTCAATCATTTGAAGCAAAAATAATGCAGAGGTTTGGATAGCTATTAGCATTTAGAAGTCTTTCTACAACGGCTTCTTTGTCCACATTGGGCATTGTTCCTTAGTTTCACACACTAATTGCCCTGGTTTAAAAATACCAATTCAGTTATCACTGTAAAAGAGAATCAATTTTTGATATATGACTTTTTTATATTGACTATTATTATTCCAGGATTCGGGTTATTATTAAGTGCTCGGCCCTCATTTGCATTGAACATATGGTGCAGCTTAGGTTTTGCCGTATGCAGGCTTAACAAGTTCTTATAAGACGGAAAAATGTACTGCAATGCCTTATAATTCAATTAACAACTCACATGTGGTTGAATGGTTGTTAGGAACCAAGTTGTACCTTAGTTTTATTATGACCACTGGAAATGTCTAATTCAGTCAGCATATTAAAAACTGATCAGGAGGAATTGTTTAAAATTCAAAATAATAGCTCGTGGTTCCGGGATTCCTTAACGGCATAGGTCGCCGGAGCACCACTGAGTATGCAACCCTAGACAGCTCTCTCCACTGCTTACGGTTCCTAGCCTGAGTTTGGGTTGTGGCAAAGTTGGCACCTGTCCATTCCTTGTCAGCCCGGTTATTTTTCTTTCTTACTCTTCTGGGCATTTGAAATGTGGCTTTAAAAATAATCTGGGCCAGTGCTGATTATCTTGTCCACAAAGACCTAGAGGTTTCTCTAGTGTTGTTGAAACTTCTCGCATAGGATGTGCACATAAAAAAACTATTCTATGGTGGTCTTTTCCCCCCTGAAACCTAACTATTTGAGCATAGTTGGAGGTTTTCTTTTTTGTTTTTCGTTTTTCTTTGCCACACCTTTTTGCAAGATGTATATAGTTAGTTTACCACTGTTTGAAATGAGTCCTGACATGATGTTGGCGGTTCCTGGAAACTTTCTGTTCTTAGGTGAGTAAATTGCTCCCTCTACTTCATTTCAGTCAAGACCAGCTTGGTGGCCTGGGGTTGGACACCTGCCCAAAGACTGTGAGGTCACAGGTTCGAGCTTTGGCCGAGTCATACCTACGACTGACAATAGTGGTACCCATTGCCTCCCTGCTTGGAGCTCGGCATTAGGGGATGGAATTAGGGGGACTGGTCACCTAATGACTAGTAAAACCAGGCAGAATACAAGACATAACAAAAAAAATCATTTTATTGGATAGGGAAGTTGTCACTTTCCCCTTGGCTGGAATGCTTAAGGTCTTCAGTGTACAGATGCTCCCCTACTTACAAACGAGATACAATCCGGACGAATGTCGTAAGTTGAATTTGTTCGTAAGTTGCTTCAGTGCTATATTTTGTATGGAATGTATGTTTAAGGTTTATATAAGTATGTTTAAGGTTTATATAAGCATGTTTAAGGTTTGTATCAGTGTGTTTAAGGTGTGTATAAGTAACCTGTGTTGTTTTTTACTGAAATATAAGCATTTAATTAAATAAGATGCTACAAAGAAAAATAAAGTAAAGTTTAACGTACCTTTGGAAGATGGGCTTTTAAGAGTTAGGCTACTTCCTCCTCCGTGGTAGAAAGTGGCTGAAAAAAAGCTCTCCAACCATTTTCTCAACCTCATCAAGCTTCCTCATTCCACTTTCATTTCAAATGATACAGCTCGCCTCTTCTTTGCACTTTACACCATGTTGAATGGATTCACGAGATATTATGAAAATAAATATATCAAACTTCTTAGCGCGCTGGAGATACAGTACAGTATGTTGACACACAAACAAGGGACTGTGACAGGAAGAGGAAGCTGGATTTCTTCTATGAGGTGGATGCTGGGTGAGCTCTCACAGTGCTACACGTAGCTAGCTTCGGAAAGGAGCTCTACAGTAGTCCTGTACTCGGAAAAAGTTGGTAGTTCACAGAATATGCAGTTCTCTTTGATCCGGGCGACGACAAAGCCAATATGAAAATTGAGCTATTGTTGACCATTATATGGTGTGTCTTGAGCAGGGAAAGATTAGTGGTGCCCATCCCTCTCCAGGCCATTTTTTAGGTTGGCATTTGTTCCCCCACAAATATAACACCTACAAAAAATACTTTGATTACCGTAATTTCCAGACAATAAGTCGCACCCAGGGCAGCACAGTGGTTAACGCGTGTCGAACATTCCTGTGTGGAGTTTGGATGTTCCCCGCGTGCTTGCGTGGGTTTCCTCCCACATTCCAAAAACATGCGTGTCAGTTTAATTGGCCGGTCCAAATTTTCCTTATGTGGGAATGAGCGAATGAATTGTCTGTCTTTGTTGCTCTGCGACTGGCTGGCAACGAGTTCAGGGTGTCCCCTGCCCACTGTCCGAAAATAGCTGGGGTGGGCTCCAGCAACACCGCGACCCTACTAAGGACAAGCGGTGCAGATAAAGGATAATGGAAGTCACACCCAATACATTTTTAAAGGGGAAAAAAATCAATATTGTGTACGCACATAAGCCGCACTTTACTATAAGCCACATGTGCCGGTGTGGACCGTGGAAGAACCTTGGTCAACCACTTTTTCTGCGTTCACATAGCTTTCAAGAATGTGTTCCAGTTTATTTTTATTACCCCTGAAAGTTTGTTGGAACTTTTTACATTGCTCCAGTTCTTCCCGCTGCTGTTTCCAGCGTCTCACTATTGATTCATCAAGGCAAAGTTTACTGTTTCTTTCTTCATCGGCCAACACACTTGCTTTTAACTCGAAAGCGTCATCATATGCTTTTATTTTTGCATTTTTCATGATATGGGTCAGTTAATGCTATTGTATTCATATATAACGTGTGTTGCACCGTGCGTTAAACATCTTTTTCTATGCTGTTTATTGGCGGTTCCGACTTGCGTGTTTCTCAACACATCTCTTACCTTTTCTGCTTGAGGCCCCCTGGCAGTTATTAGACAAAATGAATACATTTGCGCTAATTATCTGCATAAGCCACCAGGTTGAAATTTTGTGATAAAAGTTCCAGTTTATGGTTCATAAATTAAGGTATTTTTTAACCTATAATAGTACAAAGACACCCAAGTTTGTGTTTCTTAATTTGTTTTGAAACTTAATGAAATCTCTTTCTATAAGGTCACAAGAATGAGGGATTTTACCAAGAAACAAATCAGATACATTCAAAATTGAAAAGTGTTCATATGAGGTGTTTTTCTTGAACTTGATAGTTTATCAAACACATTTTTAGAAGCAAATATTTGTTAGGAGATACACAAATGGCCCCAAGGCCGTAATTCGGACACCTCATATTTATCCTAAATAATTTAAAGTGCCGAGGAAAGTATAGGTCTTTGTTTCTGTTAAGGACTTTGTCCGGTTTAGTATTGTTTGGATATTTCGTTATTTTGTGAACCCATGGTTGTCACTCTCTACCTCATTATATTATTAAATGCAGTCTCTCTTTCTGAGCACCCCTCCCTCCATATCTTGCTTCCCCTACATGGTTCCATCACCCCAAAATGTGACACAGATACTTCAAACCTACCAAGACCGTGCCATCTCTCAAAACTGTTTGCCCGCACAAGGAGAAAACTAATCAAAGAAGCAACCAAACATTGTACATTAACACATTGGATGACCTGCAGGCATACACAGCTGAGGTGGGACAATGTGCATTAGACAACTGTTAGTTTTACTCCGCATAAATTTACCCAATGTAGAACGGGGTGGAACAGGGTGCTCCAGTCAGATAAGACCAAAACTGAACTTTTTGGGATGACTGCAAAGCGTCATGTGTAGCGGGAGAGTAACAATTCACATCACCCTGAAAACACCTAACCCTCTTTGTCAAAAATGGTTGTTACAGCATCATTCTTTTGGGTTGCTTTTCTTTAGCAGAAACTGGGAAGATAAAAGGTGATGGAGCCAAATACAGGGCAATTCGGGTAAAAACAAGTATTTTCTAGTCTGTAGGAGACCTGAGAAAGGGACACAGCTTCCCCTTCCATCAGGAAAACGACCCCAAACATTAATCAAAATCTACAATGGAATGGTTTCAATCTATCAATATTTCAAGAATGTAGAATGACCAAGCCAAAGTGCAGACCTCAATTCTAAAGAGCATTTGTGGGAAGATCTGCATAATGCTGTGCCCAAACAATCACCATCAAACTTTAAGGAACTTGAGCTGTTTTGTAGTAAAAAAGGGGAAAATACATATGTTTCAAGATGAGCAAAACTTATAAAGACATACCCAAAAAGTCGTTTGGCTGTGACCACAGCAAAAGGACAAAGTATTAACTCAAAGGGGCCAATATTTTTGCAACCCCCACTTCTTTATTTGTAGGCAAAATATAAAATGTTGAAAAAAATTGGTTTCTATTTACGAATGTGTCTCGCATGATTCTTAGAAAATATTTAGGTGTTTTTTTTTCAATAGGTGTGAAGGCTGAATTATGGCAATATGTCAACAATTTCCTCGAGCACCAATATTTTGCAAGGCACTGCACCATAACATTTGTTTTAGAAATGGACAATATAATAATGTATTTCACTGATTTTAACATGAACGAGAGTTTCCACGGAAATGGTTGTTGACTATTTTCAATCAGCTATTTTTATTAACTAAATATTATGCAGGAAAAAAAAAACTTGGAAATCGATGTGCTTTGATTATGTATTGATTTTATGTTTTACTCATTCTAGGTGATGATCAGGCAACTGTTTGCCTATAACTGATCTTGAACTTTTATCCTGTGTCACTGTTGAACCTAGACAAGTTATATAAAGCGTGACATCAGCGCAACTGATGGAGGAAACAAGAGTACGTCTGTGGAGCTGGCCGTCACCATCACCAACATGAAAAATCAACCTCCACAGTGGGAAGAGGAGAGCTACAGTGTCATCATCCCGGAAAACACAGCCAAAGACACAGCCATAGTGGTAATGGAGCGTTTCACAATTGATTGGAGAACACTCATTTAGGATTATCCCAATAGAGAACATGTTATTAAAATGTCATGATAATTTAATATTTAAATCCTCCCCCTTTATATAGTTTATAATTACAATATAAACATACTTTGGAAACTTAAAATGCTTCAATTTTTATCAAATGTCTACATTGCAAACTTTAACAGTATACAATGAATACATATAAATATTTCTATCACAACTACAAAAGTTCTTTCTATAGGTGCCATTGCTTTGGCTTTACTGTTCTATTACATATCCCCAAAAATATTAGATACAAAGTCATTATACTGACATTTGCTTCGGGGGGCATTTAACGCGGCACAACACGCAAGGTTGGAATATCAACACAGGCTACAGCGCCCAATGCTTTATAGTGTGAAAATAACATATGAAATTAAATATTGTGCACATGTGAACCACCAGTGTTGACATTTGTGGATGCAGTAAAAACCAACTTGTGTCATTCGGGTTTCTATGAGCCGGCTGTTAGGGGTGGATAAAGGTAGCCGGCTCCTCACCAATCAACAGCTGGTGCCCACCGAGACGCATTTTTTTCTTTTTAAGATTGGTCACTCTTCCTTTTTGGCGGATTCTATGTTATGAATTCATATTTTTTGGGGTATATTTATAAGGTGAGGTGCAATAAATATTATATGATTCTCTCTCTTCTTCTCCATTCAAGTAAGTCAAATACTGCTTAGAAAATCTCAAATTCTTTGACCAACAAATTCTTTTTAAAGTGACAGAAATACTTACTTTTATTATAGAGTAATTCAGTTACTAACGCTTACTACTCTTACTTTTTGGAAGACGTAGTGAGTAACTATACCTAATTACTTTTTTAAAGTAACGTGTCCAACAGTGTTCATTTTTAGCTTTTGATTAGCGGTCGCGCCCAGGACAATAGTATTGGTCTGATGCAAGTACTGTACTTGCTTAGTATTGATAATATCAATATTTTGAACGATCCGCTCACCCCTATTGGATCGGTGAACTTTTCATGTGTCTTGGCTCAACAAACACTCCAGATACTCCAGACAAATTTTGACTGTGGGCTTCAAAACACTCCAAATTGTCCGTCTCCTGTTTTGGGTGATGTAAAGTTGTTGTTTTTTTTCCAGGCATGATGTATTTCAAAATATCTTTTCAAAAAAAGAACAAAATCGGCATACATTATGCACTCACTTTTGCCTCATTTATTTCTTTGCTTCTGTATTAGCCACGCCCCCTCCCTCACACGCTCATTTACTGCTAGAGACAGCCAAAATATGTGCATATAAACCAGTGCTTCTCAATTATTAAACTCAAGCAATTTCAGATCCTACCACAAATGCTGTATAGGATTGAGGTCTGGTATTTTGCTTGGAAATTCAAATACCTTTATATTGTTAGTTTTGAACAATTCCATTGGAGATTTTACTTTCTGTTTGGGGTCGTTGTCGTGTTGGAAGGAGAACCTGCACCCCATTTCAGGTCTCTTTCTTACGCCAACCAGACCTTCTGCCACAAACACCCTGTATTCGGCAACTTCTATCTTTCCATCAACTCTAACGATCTTCCCAGTCCCTGCTGAAGAAAAGCATCACCAACGCATGATGCTTCCACCACAATGTTTGACAGTGGGAATGGTGTTTTCAGGGCGATCTGTAGTGTTACATCTACGCCAAATGTAACACTTTGCATTCAGCCCAAAATGGTTCAAGTTCGTTCTTGTATGACCATAGCACCCTGCTCCACATGTTATTCGTGTTTCCCATGTGGATTCTTGCAAGTGCCAAATTGGCTTTTTTACTGTATTCTTTAAGAAAGGGCTTTGTTCTTCCCACTCTTCCATTATGGGCAGACATTTGCGGAGTACGGCTAATAGTTGTCTTAAGCACAGATTGTCCAACCTAAGCTGTGTATACCTGCAGGACAACCAATGAAATTATGGGCCTCTCGATTGCTTCTTTGATTAGTTTTGTCCTGATTTGGGCGGTAAATTTAGTGATCGGGTCTTCGTAGGTTTGCAGTGGTTTTATGCTTCCTTAATTTTGATATTATTGATCTCACAGTGTCCTGGGAAATCTTCTTGTATCTCAACCTTGCTTTGACATTTTCCACAACTGTATCCTGGACCTGGCTGGTGTAATCTATTGTCTTCTTAACGTTGTCTGTTTTCCAGTGTATCCTTTCACAGACCTCTGAGCCCATCATATAGTAGGACCATTTAAACTGAGACTTACACACAGGTGCACACTTTTTGTCATTGTTATTCATTTAGGTTAACGTTGGATCATTCAGAAGTAATCAGGGAACTAATATATATTTTTTAACACCTACTATCTTTTTTTCCATTATAAATAAAATGAAAAATATTGAAAGAGTTTTGTTCCACTTCATGATTTGTCTCACATGTTGTTGATTGTTAGAAAATGTTTTCGTTTTTTTAGCTCTAAGTATTATACTTTTGCCCTGGAAAACGGCTAGCTTGACTCATCTGCACATCAAAGACTCTCGGCTTACACAACACGGTCCCAATATCATTTTCTATCGCTCACAAGGATGATTGGAAACAGCTAATAATTTGTTCGTCATTGTACGATTTAACACAAGTCTCTGACGTGAGCAAATTGGCGAGCCGTGCGGTGCATTCAAATGGAGTCACAAATTGTAAACTCAAACTGAAATAAAGCCAGTCACCATGATAAACATAAATAGTTGAAAGTATCAGAAAGTGTTGGCCTTCTATGAATGTATCAATCTTACAATACTTTCTTATGATAATCAGTAAAATAAAATAAAAAATAAAATACACGACAATGACATGTGGTGATGTTCATTTGTGGTGAGGCATAGTCAGATTTACAGATAAATGAGCCTACATTGTATTTATCATTTGATTGGCAGAGCAATAAACAATGTATAAACTGTAGAATAGAAAGTAACACAAAATTTTTTGATGTTTATACCTTTATTTTATAAATTAATTATATTTTCTACTCCTCTTGAAAAGCATCAATTGATAGGTAATCTACTTATTAGCTTTCCTAATACTATCACTAATTGTGGTGCGCCTGGGTGTACACTAAATCAGAATCTTTGGTCTCATTTTTGCGCTGTTACGAGGCAGGAGAATTGCGTGCCTCACTCTGCATCTGCAGACGCTTAGCATTTTAATGCTAGATACTAATTATATTATTTGTAGTAATTATATTATGTGACAATGTAGCGGTTTTGAAAAGGAAAATGTAAAAATTGTGAAGTTAGATGAGAAATAACTTTAACACTGAAGAAATAGAACTATTTAATATATTTTAACGGCCTTACATTCCTTCCCTGAATACCCTTCACTGTTACACTACACGGTCCATCTATTGACTTATGATTACAATTAGTGGTGGCTTATATGGCATAAACAGCATATCAAAAATATTTTTTTTCAAAATAAAATCCCCATCTCATGTCATGAACCAGAACAGATACAGGACCCAATCGCGTGACGTGTTCACACAAGCCTTTATGTTACGGGAAATGGGGAGTCATGCACGTTAGGCAGCCGGTCTGGCGTTGGAAGATGGGAAGCCAGAGACCGACGAGATCGATAACAAATCAGGATAACCAAATTAAACAGGAGTAACTACACGGGAACAAAAACTGGAGAAACTCACAAACAGGACAAAAACAGACGGAACAAAATTTGGAACTCGGAATCAAACAGGACACAAATAAACGGAAACAATACCGGACTTGAAATACCAATAGGAAAAGAGTCAGAACCCACTTCTCGTGGGGCAGAAGTTAGTTTGACAGACTGACACTCAAGCAAGGGAGCGCTTAACTTTATATAAACAGAAAGTCAATCCCTCAACAAGCCGCAGCTGGCACCATAAGGGCGTGGCCAATTGGGCACCACGGCAACCATGGCACACATGGGCGTGGCCAATTGGGCGCCATGGCAACCATGACATCTCATTTTTCATTCTTTTTAAAACATTGTTTTTACTCATTTGATCAAGTTCTACACTCATCTTTCGTTGAACTAAAATGATTAAAACGAACAAGCCAACAATGCTCTCTGAACATGTTTCATTTTGATCAGTAAAAACATGGAAATCTGTATCAATTGTACATGGAGAATAACAATAAAGCCCGATTTTGAAATTATACTGAAAGCACACTAATTCCACTTATTTTAGAAAACACACAACATGTGTCATTGTGTCTTCTTATCTGTATTTAAAAATAATTCCGACGTTCCTGAAAACATCACGTCATCCTCCAAGTTAAAACATACATGTAATTTGATGACCTCTTGTTTCTGTAATGGAGAACAACTGCATTTTTCTGGTATCCAAAATACGTAATACCATTACATGTATTCCATTACTGCAAAACCTGCACAAAATACAGAGACATATAGTGGTCAAATATTACACACTCTCATTCTAATAAGCATGTTTTGGATCATTTTGAACAGTTACATTTAAAAGAGTGATCACAGGTCAAATACAATGTGTTATAAGGGTGAAACTGAAGTTGTTACAATATTCTTCATAAGTAATCAAGTAGAGACCGGTTATAGTTGTCACACATTTTGCTTTCTCCCTCCCCATCTTATGATCATTTTTGCCCGTCCTCTCAAACTTTTATACATTGACCCTTAATTTGGCTTTTACAGGTAGACATCAATAGTAGAGTGCTAAGTAGCTCCAGAAGTCTGTGACAGTTTCTCAAACATAGAGATAGACAGTGTTACAACCGTACCCAGTCCCAGTACTGTTGTAACACTGCTCTTGGACAGTTGTAACAGTGTGGTTATTACAAATAAGCTTCAGATAGTCCAATATTTGAGCAACTCTCATTTGATAGAAATATATGGCAAGAAAATCATAGAATAGAACATGTCAAACTGAGCCCCCTTTGTGCTGATTATTATCAAAAAGTAGCCCTCAGACTGAAAAAAGGTTGGAGACCCTTGATCTAGTCAAGATACAATCTCTACATTGTTCTGAGAGGTATTTTGGATGCCATGTGGCTTTCTTTTAGTATAATTGAACCACCTGCTGGATTCAGTATCGACCAAATACCATGAAGCTGGTGCTTTGGGAATAATTCATTAAGTTCTGTCTTCCGCCCCTTTGGTATAACAATGATTGTTAGCCGTTTTGAAAGGACCCGTGAAACCATTACAGCCTTGTTCGGTCCTCACAAACCCAGATTATTCTGTTTTATCTATTTATATTTAAGAAATGCATATCAAATCGGGTGCCCTTTGCACTAATTAGCAACAAAAAGAAGCTCTTAGCTTTATAAAGGTTGGAGCCCCTTGGGCTATACAGGAATTCATTTTTGGATGTGTTAGAACTGTTCTTGTACCTATTAGCCATGATTATACTAACATTTTTTCCATGCCGTTGTTAGCCTGCATGAAAAAAGACACATAGGATTTGAGGCCAAGAACCTGGACATTATGGCCCAGTGCCAGAAATGTGTCAACATCTGGCATGAAACAAAAAACTGTGAGATTTGTTTTTAAGTATTACTTGAAAATATATTTTTAAACATAAAATTGAGACAATGTCACTCAACGCCTTCAAATGTCTTGTGTGAGGTCTATCTGGATAGGGGTCCTATGTCAGTCGCATCAACACTCTCTTTCAATTGGTCAAACTATGACTGTAAGAGCTATCCCTGTGTTGCAACTGTACCCAGTCTCCCCTACAATGATGCTCATGTTATGTTAACATTCTGTTTTTGGACTCTGTTTAGACAATCAAGGCCACTTCTCAGCTTGGGGACCCGAGAGTGACCTACAATCTGGAAGATGGAATGGTCCCAGAAACAAACATGCCTGTTCGTTTTTACCTCTCCGTTAATCGGGAAAATGACACTGCCTCTATCCGGGTGTCTGAACTTCTGGACTATGAAACAACCCCAATTTTTTCTCTTCGAGTGAGAGCTCGCAACGCAGCTACTGTGCCACTAGCAGCTTTCACCACAGTTTATGTGAACATCACAGGTATTGCTACTGACTTACAAACCAATTATACTTGACTAGATGTTCATAGGATATTTTTGATTGCGATTCATTGAATAGAGTTAATACGGATTTTTTTTTTTTATTCAACCAAAGTAAATACAATTACCGAATCAATACTGATACTTATTAGTTGGAAATCTCATGATCATTGAAGAATTGAACCCCTTTGCCCTCTTAAGTCAGTTCATAACTAGATATGAGCAAGGGTAAAAGGTGGACAGTTGGACAAAAATGGTTACTTTCAATAGCTTTTGCTGGCTTAATCGTGTGGCTAAAAATATTGCGTAACTAATAATTTTTCCTTCATTAAACACAAATATGTTATTCTGTGTCTTGTTCAAAGTGCTTCATAGATACCCTTAACATAACTAAGAGCTAAAAAAAAAATCACGTTTTTTTATGGTTACCTTAGTGCAGGCATGTCATACATACAGCTCACATGCCTGATCTGGCCCGCTGGATGATTTAAAATTTCGGAGTTTGTCGAAAAAAAAAGGAAAGTAATCAGGTAATTTCTATCAAAAGTAATGATATCCTAGATTAAAGCCAACCAAATGCATTCTCTGGTCGCTAAACGTCAGAGTTTGCCTTTCCGGCCCCAGAGCCAAACTGAGTTTGATAACCCTGCCTTAGTGAGTGGAACTGGCAAATACATCTTAAGTATTCGTATTCAGGATTGGAAAACATTAATGACTAGTAAACAAAAGGCAAAATAGGTATATATATATATATATATATATATATATATATTAGTTTATTTTTGCTTTAAGTTCTGCACAACAAATGTTTTAAAAATAAAATCACAATCAATATTTTCAAATTATTTTTCGCTAAAAACTTTACAAACCAACAGAAAACTGTATGATAAAAGAAATAGATTTTATTGTGTTGTTGTTAACTTTATATGGTAACATGTCGGCTATTTTGTTGAGTCATGTATGAGTTATTTTATGGAATTTTTTTCTGGATATTCATTATGTGGATTACATATTTTTTTAATAATTGAATGAATGGAATTTCAAAACAAATTTCCATTGGTCTTTTAGACATTGAAAATAAATATTCAGACCTGGTTAAAGCCTAATTGTTTGTTTTCTCCCGAGATGTGAATGACAACGTTCCATTTTTCACATCATCCATATACGAAGCTTCAGTAACAGAAGATGCCCAGATTGGAACCTCGGTTCTCCAGGTTTCAGCTCATGACAAAGATTTGGGTCTGAATGGGGAGGTTAGTGCATTTCTTTTGTGCAAATATGTTTCATTTGTAAAATAATCTTGAACACAGTAGAAGCAAGATGATTTACTTAATCCAAATTAAATGCTGTGTAAATGCAAAGAGACCCATAATTTTATTTGGTGATCTCTGTTGCAAAATACAACTTCCTGTCAGTAATAGCTAGTTGAAAGAAGTCATGGAAAAATGACCATAGTAATAGGAAAAAAGGACAGGTAATAGCGATTTTCAGGTCTCCCCAAAAATCTGCATAATTTAAAAGCAAATCAGTTTTTAGAACAATTCTGTACTGAGGGAACATTGTGATCTCTGGGGAATGCTCCAAATTGTGATCCCCGACATATTAAACTCATGAAGAAAAGTCCAGGGAAAATATGTTGAATGTTGATATTTACATCATTGAAATAACTTGGGTCCTCAATAGGATTGCTTTGATAAGGGGTCTCCAAAGCTATCTGAGGTGCCAGTGAACCTGTTCTGAAAATAGCTCATCAGTGCAGTGTCATTGTGATTTTCCTTTAAAATGTTTATTCAGTGGTTGACTGAATCTGATTAACCCCACTTCCAATAATTAAAGTGTTAATAACATAGTAACAACATAGTAATAACATGATCAGTTTTTATTTTGCATATCAAACGGTTAGCCCTTTGCGCTGATTAGTAGCATAAAGTAGCTCTTAGCTTTAAAAGGGTTGACTAGCCCTGCATTAAATAATGTGTTGTTATTAATTAAGGGCTAGGCACATTAAATCTTTAGGACACCAAAAATATGTAATAACTTTATATGTTGTCATTTTAGAGGGGCATATCAAACTGGGTGTCCACTAAATAGTAACAAAAAGTAACCCTCAGCTTGAAAAAGGTTGGAGACCCCTGCCTTAAATAAAAAGTAAATTGATGTTTCAGAAGTGAGTACAAAACTGATAACCCTTCACATGTATACATATGAATATGTCACATTCAATTTCGAACATAGCTAGAAAGCAAAATACAATGGTACCTTTACATACAAGCTTAATCCATCCCAGGATTGTGCTCGTAGTTCAAATTGCTCGCGTAACAAGTAAGCAGGAGGTGGGGTGCGGGAGGAATGAAGGTGCACTACTTTTATTACGTACACAAGCACTTACTGTACACTTAAAATTAAAGTTACTGTAGTTTTGAATGAACGAGAACACACAGTTTTTACAGCACATTTTTATCAATGCTTATTCAGGTCCCATTCATCATTTTCTCTAGCCCTTTTAACTGGACTTGCGACACTATCACTTTCTACAGGGCAAATGATACTGAAATGCGTAAGACAAGTGTTATTATTGAAAGCTGTTGTGCGACTACTTGCTACTTTTTCTAGATGTTTTGATTTTTCAACGTAAACAGCAACTTAATCATACGCCTCTCAACTTTGTAGATGCCAGTTTCTCTGGTTTGTCCGCCTCTTCGCTGTTTTTTGTTTTTTTCAACAGAAATATAACCTCTTTCGGAAATCATTGCAGCAAAGGGCTGCCGAAGCGCTGCCTATATTCATTTGCCGTCGCTGCTTCCCAATTGTACTCCTTGGCTTGGTCAATCACAAGAACACTGTGCTCGTGTTTTTCTATTACTTCTTGCTTCATTTCAATTGTCATAATTTTTCCTTTTTTTTTCAGACACCTTACCATACCATTTCTGGAACCCATGGCTAAAGTCACAAAGGTCACAAAAAAGAAATGCCGTAAAATGTGATTAAAGAGATGCGATCAAAATTAACTTGCTGCAGAATACAAATATTCTACAGCAGCGTTTATCAACCAGTATGCCGCTGCACAGTAATTAGTTGTGGTACTGTGTCGTGGGAAATTATCCAATTTGTGTGCCTGTGTGGTCTAGCAAAAGTTATCATTCATTTGGATTTACTTTTATCGGAGATGCAAGTGCAGGTGGTGTCCTGCAGGATTTTTTTCAATAAAATAAATTTGCCCTAGTGTCAAAAAAAGTTGAAAAACAGTTCTTGAAAAACAGATAGTGGGATGCATAAACTGGAACTAGCTGGTGGCGGTGAGGGGGTCTCTTGTGGCAGCCTCTAGGACTATTTGGGAACCGGATATTATTTCGTAAATCGTGCAAGATTTATATACACAAAAATAAATTATACTGAAATTCTTGTGTATAGAGGTGCTTGTAAAAAGAGGTACCACTGTACTTTTGGATACCCTTACAACCAATTACCTTTTACTAAATATATGTTCTTAAACGTTCCCAGAAAAATATCTATCATCAAAGAGACTATGAGAAAATGTTTGTTGTGGGTCATTAACAGCAGTGAGTGTTTCAGGTAAATGGGGACGCTATAAAAATGTTTCTGATTTACAGATCACTTACTCTCTGCTGAGCGATAGCAGCGGTGACCACCTTGTGTTCCGAATAGAACCCAAACTTGGCATTATCTACACAGCGGCCGTTTTTGACCGTGAGGCCCGCAACTCCTATTTGCTGGAGGTCCAGTCAGTGGATGGACAAGAATCTGCCCGCCCCGGCAAGAACAAACAGCCAAACTCAGGTAATTTACGTCCAACTCTTGCTGATATGTAATGGGAACTTGCCTAACCCAAGACAGTTGCCATGCCGCCATGTTATTCAATTTGCGACCCATAGGCCAAATCCGACCTAGAGACATATTGAAAGTGGACCAACCAAAGTTAATTTTATTCAAAAGATGGACATTTTGAATGCAACACCCCTTGAATAGGCTGCAGTTTTCCCACAACGCATTGTTTCACATGGCTAGTGGTCATTCCAAACTCAAGAAGCCCGGAATATGCACAATTCAACCTCCACATATTGATTAATTCCCTCAAAACATGTACAGGGTCAAGGTGCTTTAAATTCTGTCAAATGATCTCAATATTATTTATGCTTTTAACAGTAAAATATGTCTGAAAGGCAATGTGAGAAGTAAACCGTACTTTCGCATGTAACATCATACTCTTACACGTGCACAACAATAAATCTCATTCAGAAACAGACACAGTCATACTCACTCTCACACGTACTATTATTTTCCCATAAACACACCATTATGTGAGGGAGGTGTCCAGGAGGCATCCTTATCAGATGCCTGAGCCTCCTCAACTGACTCCTCACAATGCGGAGGAGCAGTGGCTCTACACAGAGCCCCTTTCGGATGACTGAGCTTCTCACCCTATCCCTAAGGGAGAGCCCTGCCACCCTGCAGAGAAAACTAATTTCAGCTACTTGTATCCAGAATCATGTTCTTTCGGTCATGACCCACAGTTCATGAGCATAGGTGAGGGTAGGAACATAGATCAACCAGTAAATCGAGAGGTTTGCATAGTAATATTTATGAATGCATATAGGACCATGTGTGAGAAAGAATAGCGATATATGTGAGGGAGTATAATAGTATGTGTGTGACATCATAATTGTGTGTGTATGACAGTATGGTAATATGTCTGCGAGAGAGTTTAGTATTGTGTGTATGAAAGTGTAGTAGTACAGTATGTGTGAGATAGTACAGTAGTGTTTTTGACAGTATAATAGTATGTAGCCAATGAGTGAGTTTAGTACTGTTTATGCATTGGTATGAGAGTATAGTTGTTGACATGAGACGGCCTCTAATAGGTCAGTGATTTGACCTTTTTTGTTAAGAAATGTTTACTCATCGCCTAAAGGCTGTGCCCTGGCTACATTACTTGATTTGATTGCCATTTAAAACAATGTTAATATTAAAAGTTCGGTTAAAAAGTGATTTTAATCAGGCTTATTTAAATTGAAGAAAACGGTGAATCTATCAAACTACGGATGAGCAAGTATCAATTCCCAGTTACGATATCACTGTTGATACCAGTCAATTATATTGCAACGGTGGCTGATCACTGCAGTAATTAAAAATTACAAATTTTATACCACAAGAGTTATTTAATTTTAAAATAGCATTTTTGATTCATAGTATTTTAAAATAATCTATCATCATTGGGTTTGGTATTTTATACATTACAAATATCAATATTTGGTAACAGTTAAATTAAATACTCAAGATCTCTTGCATTAAAATTGAACCGATAACATATAACAAAAATATAGAAACCATGATTGAAATATCACCTGTCATTATGCTGCTTCAAGTGTTATAAAGATTTGAAATGGATGGCCATTGATTACTTACAAGACATTCTTTAATGCAGGGCTCTCCAACCCTTTTGAAGCTCAGAACTATTTGATGTTGCTAATTAGCGCAACGGGCTACCAGTTGGACATGCATTTCGAAAATTGCAACTGATCATTTCATTACTTCATACCTGTCAACCTCCACGGCTCCATGCCCGTACAAACTGTCGTATTTTCCCGTACAAAATACAAAATAATCGTTCACCATATTTTATATATTTTTTTCGGAATGATGCATAATGGGAAATCCCCAGGCGGCAGACGGCATGCGCACAGTAGCATCAAACTGCAACGAAAAAAACAATACCGAGATAGAGGCTTCCGCAGCGAACTCCTTTGACTTGATTGATTTGCTGTTTTGTGATAGTCGGTGTATACCGGATGGTACCCATCATTGACAAATTTGCGTTTTTCCGTACAGATTTCCTTGTACGTCGTACTTGTCTTAAAATGCATGAAAAAAAACGTACTTTGTACGGCAAAACCGTACAGGTTGACAGGTATGTTACTTTGTTGTTACTATGTTATTTTCAGTAGGGTGAGAAAGATTCAGTCTATCACAAAGAAAATAACTTGAGTAGAAAATCACAGTTACCCAGCACTAGTCAGCTATTTCCAGAACCAGTCTACGGGCTACTCAGGTGTTCCAAGCTCATTCAATGCCAGCTGTTCTCAAATGGGGAGATTTGGTGCCGAGTAACTTTTGCCATTTTTACTCATTTTTGGGGAACTGCAGTAAACTCACTTTGTGGCTTTATAGGTTTAGGGTATATAGACAAAAGCTTAAACCCTTATATTTAAAAAATTGCAAAACGTATGTTTCTAGCTTGTGTTGTTTGGTAAAACAACGGTTGAACGGTTAAACAACGGTTGAACATTGCTAAGTTAAACAATTAAAATATTTGTTTCCAAGAAAACTTCTGAGAAACAAGGATTTTTGTGAAAGGATGCATTTCAAGGGAAACTTTCACTTTAGTTTTTTTTTTGGCATTTTTTTTGTAACCGTCAATATTTAAACAATGTTTTATGATAAACACAGGGACATTTTGGTTGCAAAATAACATTTTATTGCTACTAATCAGCGCAAAGGGCTAACACTGAACTGATGCATGAACGATGCATGAACTTTGCAAGAACTATTGATCGGCTGGAGATTTAACACACAATTTTGGGTCACCAGGGCGAATTGCGTTCCCTGTCTTCGGACAGGCACAAAACGTCATCCCTCTTTAGCCATACGCTGACGATGGGACTTTGTCATCTTTTTTTTACATGAATAAGCTCTGTTGAAGAGCTGACTACCCATTTTTATTTGTCTATATCTTGCGACTTTCACCACACTGCTTCACTCTGCATACTTGCCATAAGGGGCTGCCTACACACACTTATTCGCCAGATACAGGAGGCAACACGAACAAGTTGGGCTCCCTCAATTTGTAAACAAAGATCTGAACAAAGCCACTCCTGCCATTTAATGGTGATTTGTTATACTGAAAACCTTCCCAGAGATTTGATACTTACAAATGAGCTTCGCGAAACCCTTTATGATATTATCTTAAAATATGACAAGAAAATATTGCAAATACGTTGTTTAAAGAGAGGGATGTGAATAAGTATACCTTTTTCAGAGTGGATCGTGGTTAGATGGTGGACAGAGCACTGATGGATTATGTGGATGTTGGAAAGAGATATTAAGTAGATTGTTGGATGTGCATGTTTACAAAGGTGAAATGAGTGGTATGTCTGATCATTTTTATGTGGAAGGAAAACTGAGAATAGATGGATTGTGGAGGGCTAGTCCAAGATGGTGGCGCGCGCGAGTGCAGCGGCTTCAGGGCTCCAGTTCGTCTTTTGTTGTTCAGTGTTCTTTTCTCCCTCATATTTTCCCTTCGACTCCGTTCACAACTACAATAACATCCACCACATCCTGAGGGATATTCAAAGACCACCGGATCTCCCTGGGTGATCTGCCTGCCGACAACGACGGAGCAAAGTAAAAGGCTGCCGGTCGGGCCTAGGCTAAGAAGGCGACCACACAGAACAGCGCTTCCAAGCATGTTTCTGACCAACGCCAGATCCATTGTCCACAAAATGAGTGAATTTGAGCTGCGGATCGCCACCAACAGCTTCGTCCGAAATTGTAGTACTTTTGTCATCACGGAGTCTTGGCTTCCCCGACGCCGCAGTCCAACCAGCCGAACGCACGCTTCACCGGCACGAACGAGACGGAGACTCCGGTAAAAACAGGGTTGGGGGACTATGCGCTACAATAACAGCCGAATCATTGACACACACTACTCGCTCGATATAGAGTTTCTAGCAGTATCGTGTAGACCAGGAGTGGGCAAACTTTTTGACTCGAGGGCCACAATGAGTTCTAAAATTTGACAGAGGTGCCGAGCCAAGAACAGATGGATTGAGAGCTATATGAATTACATACAAGATTTGACCTATTAATGATTAATGATTAATTTAAATACATTTCAGTTGAATAAACAAAGCAGGAAAACTCACCATCAGTTTCAGTGGGAACAGTGTTGATCTCCCAGTTTTGTCTGTGCATCAAAGTCTGGAGTAAGTTTTGTTGTGGCGACTCCCAGGATAGATCCGAGGTGTTGGTCAGTTATCCTGGATCTGTGACGGGCTTTGTTCATGTTCATAACACTGAATGTTTGCTCACATACTTAGGTCGAGCCAAACAAGGCCAGGATCTTCTGTGCCGTCCTCCGTAAGTTTGGAAAGGTGGCTTCGTTCAGTGAAACAAAAAAGTCGTTAAGTTTAAGAGTGTTGAACTTTTCCTTCAAGGTGGCCTCAGATTGAAGATTGATCAGTTCCAATTGCACCTCATGTGGTACTGTTTCCGGGTCTTGTGAGAAGGGACAAAACGCGAGCTGAAGTGACTCATCAATGTTTTCAAAATCAGAGAACCGGCGACTGTATTCTCTGTGCAGGTCATCCAGTGATTTGCTGTATTTCTTTGCATATCGCGACGCCTCTTTCTGAGTGCCAAGTGTGGCGAAATGAGTGAAAGATGTGTTCGCAACTTGTCTGGAGAATAAAATGAGCTTAGATTTGAACGCTGTAACATGTTATTACATGTCGTGCACAAACTGATCTTTCCCCTGCAGTTTCACATTCAGCTCATTCAAGTGTGAAAATATGTCCACAGCAAACGCAAAATCACAAAGCCAGTTCTGGTCTCAGGAAATTCGTCAGATTTCTCATTGAACTCTAACATTGCGCCGATCTCCTCTTTCAGGTCCCAAATGCGTTGAAACACTTTGCCCAAACTTAACCACCGGACACGAGAGTTGTAAAGTAGGTCCTGATGATCCGCATCAATTTCCTCCAGGAACGTGATGAACTGACGATGCTGGAGTCCCTTTGCGCGTATACAGTTCACAAGTTTTACTACTGGATTTGCAACATGACTAAGCTGTAATAAAGACTTGCAAAGTGATTCCTGATGGATAATACAGTGAAGGAAAATAACATCCTGTTCAGAGTTTTCCTCTTTTACTTTATTCTGGATTCGTTTCAGCAGCCCAAGTTTTTTCCTGTTAAATTTGGTGATCCATCCGTCGTGACATTGGCAAGTTTACTCCTAGGTAGTTTATGTTTCTCGATTGCAGCAGACACCTTGTCATATAAGTCCTCTCCCCGCATTGTTCCCTTTAGGGACTCCATTGTCAAAAACTCCACCGTTATCTCCAGTGCAAGTGAATATAACTGAAAGAACTCTGTCTTTTTGTTTAGCTGGCTAGCTATATATTCATCAATTAAGATGGCGAGTCACAGTCCGACGTGACAAACTGATTTTTTCGAAATTGCCCCGACTTTCCGGACACAGAACACCTGCAGTCTCCACCATGCAGTCTTTCAAAAACTCACCTTCGGAGAAAGGCTTGCTAGCTGCTTAAAAAAATATTTTGTTGTCCATTCTGTTTTAAACACTCGGCACTCACTGTCAACTTTTCTTTTCTTTGATAAACTCATGTTTGCTTTTAGAAGGGAGAAAGCTTTACCGCGGAAACCGAGAAGGAGAGTGCTTCTTCTGGGAAAAGCTTAAGCGTAAATAGGGGGCAAATACTCAAGCGCGCCATTAATTGGGGAAATGTGGGCATTACAGGGGAAAGTAAATTAACAAGGTTTGCCGGTATATTTTTTAAAATAACTGGGAGATGTTTGGCTGGCCGGATTAAAAAGACCAACGGGCCGTATATGGCCCGCGGGCCGTAGTTTGCCCATGTCTGGTGTAGACCCTTCTATCTACCGAGAGAGCTAACTGTGGTCTTTGTGGTTGCTGTTTACGTTCCACCGGATGCTAACATTAGCAAAGCGCTAAATCTCCTGCCCGCTGCTATCAATAAATAGCAGCTTGCACACCCAGACGGAGCTTTTATCGTCGCCGGCCACTTTGATCAGGCATGCTTAAGGACTGTACTTCCCAAATTCATTCAATACGTGGACTGAGCAATTAGGGAAAAACACAGTGCACCGTGTGTACAGTAAGATCAAACATCTATTTTTATTGTTTGGCACTCAGGGACAATGCTTCTGAAATTCATGTATACGTTATAGCATCGAATGGGTTAAGGGGATATCTGGTGCCTGCAGATACTATGTTGGAGACCCCTGTTTTAATATAATACAACTGTAAGAATATGCCATTTAGAGTTACATTTTATTTTGATGAAATAAGCACAATACTTTGATAGAAAACTATTATTTTCATGATGGCCCTACCTAAAAGTTCCATCTCTTCCAAAACTTTATAAAATTAATGGTTTTCAGGTCAGTTGCAAGGGGGCTCACATCGACGGGGCGTAACCTGTAACTCATTTCCTTTGGCATCTTCCTTCCTATGATTAAAGTAGATTGTCGCTGATAACAACATGTGTTGTTTTTTTTTTTTAATATAAATTGTAGATATAGTTTAACCTTGTAGAACTCTGATTCGTTCATTCAGTATTGGGCCGTCAGGGCATGCAAGGCCTTCTCGGCTTGCCTTAAAACTATCCGAATCATGTGATGTTGATTGTATTTTGTCCATGAATATCCATCCATCCTTTATCTGCACCGCTTATCCTCAGTAGAGTCGCGGGGGTGTTGGAGCCCATCCAAGCTATCTTCAGGCAGTGGACAGGGGACACCCTGAACTGGTTACCAGCCAGTCGCAGGGCACACAGGAACAGACAACTCATTCACACCTAGGGACGAATTGGACCGGCCAATTAACCGTAAACGCATGTTTTTGGAATGTGGGAGGAAACCGCAGTGCCCGGAGGAAACCCACGCAAGCACGGGGTGAACATGCAAATTCCACACAGGAGGTTCGATTTCATGGCCTCAGAACTGTGCTGCACATGCGGTAACAACGGCGCCGCCGTGCTGCCCTGTCCATGAATACTTATTAAATAATTCAAAATCGTCTATCAGCTTCCTTTCATTGCTATCCCCCTTGGTAGGCTGCTTCCAGATGTGTGCGTTCATATTCAAGCATTTAACCAATCACATTTCAGCCATTAGTTGTTGACAGACTCGGATATCTGCCTGGAGAACTTCAACAACAATTCTGAATTGTTCAGCATAACATAACACAGTAGCGCATTGGTTTAGCCAATCAGATTTCGAGGTTGGCTAAGTGAGGGCCTTCTGCAAGGCCTCAGGAAACTTTGGGGAAATAATGTAATCTAAAATGTATTGTTCTGCCTAAGTATAATAGCATTTATTTTCACACGACTGTGAACCTTCACCTTTTTTAAACTTTTTTATACGAAGCAACTTTTATGTCAAGCACCTAAGAATCTCAATCAACAACATGTTGAATTGCAATGAAAAATAAACTATGAAATACAAGAATAAACTTTACATTTGTTTTGTAAAACACATGATCCCCAAAAACACAGGAAACTTAAATTAAACCAATTACAAATATACAAAAAAGTTTAAATACAAAACAATCGTTATATTTTTTTATACTCAACAGATTTAAAGTCAATAACACAGAATTCCTGAAAATAAAGTCATATGAACCTATCACAAGCAAAAGAAAGTGTCTCAAATGAAAACGGCTCATGATTGGTGGGGAGCCGGCTCCTGTCATTTACCTACAAGAGCCGATTCGTTCACAACCGACACATTACTAAAGGCCATCACTTGAAAGCCTATGTGTGAAAAACAGCGCCCACCCTCGAGTTCATTCTGTATAATACATTCTTATTCTTCTGGCAACAGCGAGTGGATAACTTTGGCTAACTCATGTAAAATCAGTGTCCTATTTCATCTAATGAGATTGTTGCTTGTTTTTCAGGCACTGTTATTGAAAAATCGCAATTGTGGCCAGATACGTCAATGGAGTTAAAATCGGGGAGTTTCCAGCATTAAACACAATGTCAATCAAGCCTATTTGTTGAATGTGGCAGCATTAAAATGGCAGGTGGCAACCCTACAATTTTAAACGTAAGAACAACCTAATGAAATGATTTTATGTCGAAAATGCTGCAAGTGTTTGTATGTACAGGAAAGAAAGAAATTGAGAAAAAAACAAAACAATATACCTACTTCAAAAAGTGGTCTGTGAAATTACGATTGTAAATCGCTTTTAAAAGGATGTGGTTCTTTTTGCAATCAGTGCCTATTAACTAGCATGACAACTATGTATTATTAGAATGTTTTATTACACCTATTTGCATCAATTGGTCACCCACTAATACCTTCTCATTGAACTCCAGAAATTGACTGCTCTTTGACATCAATCTTGTTTATCCAGAAATGGTCTGCAGAAAATTTAGTCCATGAAAAAAAAAACATGAGCTTTTAAGTACTTTAATTTATCGAACGTAGATATTGATACTGGGTTTGTGATATATATACCACCAATAACCACTTGTAAATGTCAAAGCCAGAAACGGAGGAGGACCCAGATGCGTAACATTTTCACACAAGCTTTATTTTACGGGATTGGGGCAGTCATGCGCGTGAACACAAATGCCAATGATTCAGCAATCGTTGGGCGGAAGAAGTAAGACAGAAGTCTGGCGTGGAAAAACAGGAAGCCAGAGACCGACGAGATCAATACCAGATACACGAGCAGATACAGGACAGACGAGGTTGATACCGAAGAGGATGGGAAAGACAAGATCGATAATGGCGACTGGAGTCAGATATCAAACAGGACGAGACAGACGGGATCGATACCGGATACTGGAGACTGCCGCAAGATTTCGGACAGGATGAGACAGGCGGAATGGATACTGGATACCGGAGACTGTAGCAAGATATCAAACAGGGCGAGATAGATGGGATCGATACCCGATGCTGGAGTCAGATATCAGACAAGAAGAGACTGACGGGATCGATACCAGACACTGGGGACTGGAGTCAGATATCAAACAGGACGAGAGAGACAAGATCTATACCGGACAGGATAGACAAGCAGGATACCTGACAGAGTCAAAACACACGTCTTGCGGGTGCAGGGGTTCATTGACGCACTGACAGTGGGTGAGTGAAAGCACTGAGCTTAGATAAACGGGTGGTGCTGATTGAGAGCAATGGGCAACCATGACAGAACCCCTCCTCAAAGGACGGCTTCAGGAGTCCCCCCCCAAAAAATACTGTGCTCTTCAGAATGGACCAATGCCCCAGAGGAAGGTGGCCCCACTTCAGCACCCGGAGGCGTGGCAAGAGCCAGACCAGGAAAAGGCTGAGCAGGCAGGCAGGCATCGCAAGCTGGCAGCCGAGCGTCGGTGCCAGGCGGGCCGACGGGCGTCGGGTCAGGCGGGTAGACGGATGATTCAGGCACGTAGACGGACGATGCAGGCAGGCAGACGGACGATGCAAACCAAAAGACAATTAGTTTTAATTGAAACCATATGCTTATGAATCTTAATTTGATGTCTTCATCTACCACTCGACTTCATGTGAAAAGAGCCGAGAACATTCCTGCCTTGTGTGCTATTCATTTTTAATAACGAATAACGTTAATATAATGTTAATCACAAAGATCTAACAAGTAAACACTTTACTACTTCAGTAACCATGGATCAGTGGAACAGGAAACATCCATCCATCCATCCATTATCTGCACTGCTTATCCTCAGTAGGGTCGCGGGGCTGCTGGAGCTTCTCCCAGCCATCTTCGGGCTGTAGGCAAGGGGACACCCTGAACTGGTGTTGTGGTAAATACACTTGCATTTGAAGAATAGATTTGCATACATGTAGAAATTTAGAAAGACTTGCTTACAGTAGTGGGAAAAGGTCGGGTAGACATCCTTGAAGATACTCTTGGCAGACATTAAGTTTCCTTGAAGATAGCGTGCAAGGGACGGGACGCTCTGTACTTGATACGTGATACAGGACCGCCTTTTGGGGTGTACTCAATCGAAGCCTAATCGTCACTACCAGATTTAAATACATTGTCATGTTCCTAGCTCTGTGAGATCTTCATTGACGAATCAATAAAGTGACATCTCCCTCCAACCGGCTGGCTTCTGTCCATCCTTATCCACATATGAGATGACTTTTCTCTCGATTATCGAACCTCCAATTTCTCCGACATTTCGACAACACTGGTCGCCTGCCAGTCGCAGGTCACACAGAGACAGACAACTCACTCGCTCATTCACACCTAGGGACAATTTGGACCTGCCAATTAACCTTTGTTTTTGGTATGTGCAAGCACGGGGAGAACATGCAAACTCCACACAGGAGGTTCGATCTGACCTCAGAACTGTGCCGCACACGGGCTAACCACTGCGCCGCAGTGCTGCCCGAACAGGAAACAACGTACCACAAATATATTGTATAACAAAGATGGACCTTTTTACAACTTATGTCACGGTGCTGCAATATCAAAACATACAAAAAACATGTTGGAGTACTAGAAAACTGGATCCGCCTTTGAAGAGGAAAACATCAGCATGCGTTTGTCCTCCACAGAACAGCATACATCCATATAAGCTCCATTAGGGGTTTACAAAGTGGGTGCCCCTAAGGACAGCTAATGTGCCCACGGACCTGTTCTGAAAATAGCTCACCAGTGCTGGGTCATTTTTTTTCTGTGTGTGTGTGGTTGACCGAGTCTATTTAACCCTACCTTTTATTATTACCCTGTCAATAACATAGTAATAACATTGTGCAGGGCTCTCCAACGCGGTGCCCCGTAAGGACAGCTGAGGTGCCCACTGTCCTGTTATGAAAATAGCTCACCAGTACAGGGCTGTTGTGATTTTCTAGTAAAAATATTTTTAGTGGTCTACTGGATTTATTTAACCTTACTTCCATTAAATAGCCTGGTAATAACATAGTAATAACGTGATTTTTTTTTTAACGCGTATTTAAATAGGATTAGCTCTCGCCTTGAGAAATTTTGGAGACCCCTGAGCTATGTGGTGTAATAACTCTCTACAGCAGATTTTAAGAATGCATTTGTACGAATGGACTGGCGTGACCAAATTGGCCACTTTGTTGCATAAAATGCAGGGTCGAAAGCTTGGGAAAAAAATTGCGGCTTATAATCTGAATTTTATGTTACCTAACTCATTCAGTGCCATAATATAAATATATATATATATATATATATATATATATATATATATATATATATATATATATATATATATATATATATATATATATATATATATGTATATATATATATATATATATATATATATATATATATATATATATTTATATATGTATATATATATATATATATATATATATATATATATATATATATATATATATATATATATATATATATGTATATATATATATATATATATATATATATGTGTGTGTCTTGGGAACCTCCTGCGTGGGTTCAAATCCAGCTCTGGACTTCCTGTGCGGAGTTTGTATGTTCTCCCCGTGCTTGTGCGGGTTTCCTCCGGGCACTCCGGTTTCCATGGATGCTGCGGCTAGTTGCTTTCCAGCTAATCTTCTATTTATACTCTTCTCGTCGGCTGAAAAATAGTCTGTGTAATATAGTGTAATAATCTGTGAAGCCCTTTGAGACTCTTTGTGATTTAGGGCTATACAAATAAAAATGACTTGACTTGACTCCCACATTCCAAAAACATGCATTTCAGGTGAATTGGCCGGTCCAAATTGTCCCTAGGTGTGAATGAGCGAGTGTCCCTGTGTGCCCTGCGATTGGCTGGCAACCAATTCAGGGTGTCCCCTGCCCACTGCCCGATGATTGCTTGGATATCATGCTCCAGCACCCCCGCGACCCTACTGAGGATAAGCGGTGTAGCTAATGAGATGAGATGAGATGATATATATATATATATATATATATATATATATATATATATATATATATATATATATATATTTTTTTTTTTTTTTCAATAGCATTGTCCCTGAGTGTCAAAACATAAAAACACTTTTTTTTGTATAATATTAAAAAAACAACACAATTTTTAAAGGCTTAGGTTCTGCTGATTAGCAAGTCTCAAGCTTTTGGGAATAATTTCAGTTTAATAAATAACTGCTAGATGGCAAAAATGGTATTGATATGATCTTTGTCCACACATTGAAGAGCCCCCACTTCTTTTTGTTGCTTTGTCCCCTCTATCCAGCGATTGAGAGTGTGTGAGCGGCGTCCGAGTGACCTGAATCCTGCGATCATGTCACAGGGATAATGGAGCGCTGAAAATGTCTTGAAAAATTCATGCATCGTTATTGCATAAATTTACTTTCTTTGCAATAAAAAAGAAACTTTCTTTTGTCTTTTGTCTTTAGTAAAGAATGGTAAAAACTAGTAACATTCTTTTCGTTTGAATGAAAGATGAGGGTTCAAGCCACTCTCTCTGTTGCTTCGGCTTTGCAAACATTCAAATTGGGATGGTAAAGAGAAGGTAACCATGGACCTTATTTTATCTTGATGCACAAATGAAAAGAGCCGTTTCTGTCTTGCTAGCCCTCACCCCTATTTTAAGGTTTTCATTACAATAAATATCATATTTTCCCACTGTTACTTTTGGGTTTATTGGATTATTAAAAAGTTTACATTTTTTAGGGGTCACCCCGAATCCCCAAGTGAGTATTTGAAAATATTTGTGAAGATACTGTAACACGTGGAGTCTGTTTTGTAAAAAAAAGATTGCCTTCTCTCCAGGGTTGGCTGGCCTGCTTAGCATTTGCAATCTTCCTTAGCTGTGTCTTATGTGATGTATCTCCTACATTCAGAGGGGCTCATCTACTCTGCAAACATTACCTGTATCTCTACATGGCCCCTGGGATGTGAAAGTAGAGAGGTGGGGTTGGGGGTTGGCAGTGGTGGAGGGCAATCGGTGCATGTGCAAAAATGACATCAACACCTTTTTTGTGCCTTTGAATTAGTTTGCTACCCAGGTGTGTTTGTTAAGAACTTTATTTTGATAATATTGTTCACAACCAGTGTTGGGTACATTACTAAAATTAGGTAATTAGTTATGGTTACTCCTTACCTCATTTAAAAAGTCCTTGCGTTACTCCCAGATTACTGACACCCAAAAGTAGTGTGTTACTTGGAAAATAATTATATAGTTACAAATTAACAAATATACTCCCATTAAGGCAGACCCCCTAATACTGCTTAAGGAATAGGGTAATAGTAAAACAAATTGAAAAAAAGTGTACACCAACCAGTGGAGGCAGTGAACTCTTCATATTTCTAGGCTTGTGCATTCTTAAGAGCTTGCAAAAAAAGCACAACCGAGACTCTCCATACCCATTTTGTGTTTAAACCATACCCATTTTGTGTTTAAACCAATCAAATAATTTCTTCTGTTTTCCTGGGTAATGACCAAGACTTTTTGTCTCCAAGCTTTGTGCATTACAAAAAAATAATTTTACAAAAACAAAGACCAAAATTTAGCACTCTTTTACTGTAAATTCTGTGCTCAGGTTTGACACATTGATTTAGTTAGTTACAATATGAAATGTGTTAGTGCAAGGATTACGTATCAATTATGGACATTAGAGGCAGTGCAAAAGAATAAGGTAGCATTTCCCAGTGGTAAATTGTAATGGGAAGAACTTCCTGCAACTGAAAATGTAAGCTACACATTACCATGATTTTACCCAAAACCTATATGGGGAATTAACAAATATATTCACAATACATTTAAGATTTTGAAAGGATGTATTTAAATCTCAGTTCTTGACTCACTTCATACCATGGGGGCGCCGGCGACCCCGTTTGTCAAACACTGTTTAAATTAGGCACAGCCATTATAAAACAAAATAAAATCCAATAAAATTAGTTCTACAGAATACCCACAAGGTGGCAGCAACTTCCCACAATGTTACCTCGCAGGCATCCATGTCTGGCAATGGACCAATCACAGGAAAGAAATTACACAAACCGAGCATAATAAGTAATGCATGTCGTAAACGATTTTTTTTAAATCTGTAACCAACAATGCAAGACATTTGAATGATTTGAACATTACTTGATTAGTTTTAATTGTCAAAGGGGCAATAACTTTTTTGTGTGTTTTTTGTTTTGCTTTTTATTTTAAACTGTCCTTGCATTACCTAAAAAAAGAGCCAAAAGTAATCACTCATAACATGATTTCTGAATCTTTCATGGCGAAAATAACAAAAAAGGAAAATCCAGGCAGCTTGCATGATACTTGGTCAATAAAGGGTTAACAAGTATTTGAATTTGGCGATGAAAAAAGTGAACAAACCCTGATTGATGAGTTAGCCAAGTTTAAATCAATGCAATGTCCTGAAACCAATGTGTTTTGCTTTACTGTATTTAAGATGCATCCAAGCTCTCATTATAACGCTGGACTCGGTCTCCATATCAACCAGTCACATTCTGATAATTGCATTCTACTCCTTGAACAAAAGGGAGAAGATGTTGCATCTTTTAAATGTGTATTGGTGGCGTACCTTGTTCTGAGTTCCTTCTTGCCCTTGTGTCCTTTTGAAACAGACATAGCATACGTTCGCATATTCGTCAGAGACGTAAATGACAACAAGCCGGCCTTTGTTCAGAGACTCTATGAAGCCGCCGTGGATGAAGACGCAGATGTTGGTTTGGCTGTTGTCACTGTTAGTGCTTATGATGGAGATGAAGGTATGCCTGATGAAGCAACTGGAAGAAAAAAAACATTTTAATGGTGACACTTATTGCAAATGAACCTTGAAGAAACCAGACAACTGCAATTAATGTCTACACCTTGTTAATTTGTAAATGGCGCTCCCTAAAAATAGACTACCGAGGAGCATCCTATGCAGAGAATAGTCCTGTTTCTAAGAAGCCCCTAAGACAGGGGTTTTCAGCTCAATTAAATTTCAGGCCGCCAGAGATCTGAGATCAGAGGTCTGAGTGAGGTAAGGCCAAATCGGGTTTTACCTAAAAAAAGCTCTGATAATAACATTCCAATGTTCTCTGAAATCTTTCTTTAAATTATTTACACTAATTAAGATGGTAAATGGTCTGCATTTGATGTAGCGCTTTTTAAGTCAATGAAGACTTCCCAAAGGGCTTTACAATGTGCTTCACACTTACCCATTCACACACACTCACACACACACACTCACACACCAATAGCGGCCGTGCAGCCATGCAAGGCGCCAACCTGCTTATTCTGAAAATAAAAATATATATTTTAATATTAATATAAATTTTTATATGAATATTAATTATTTGTATTAATTGGAAAATAAATCAATGAATCTGTACTAAATTCCACCATGCTTTGTGTGGGCTGAACTCACATTATATATTCAGTGTATATTTTTAGAGCCTTCTAGTGGTTAATTTTTTTTTAAAATATGAATCCAAGTCAAGTCATGTTTATGTGTATAGCCCTTAATCACACAACATCTCAAAAGGCTGCATAGACCACCATTCCCTGATCTGAAACCTACATGAGGTCAAAGAAAACTCAAAAACATCAGCATGAGAAGAATAAAAAAGCCTTCCAAATAATAATACAAAATACATCAACAATCATATATATGTGCTTTTTTTAAAGATAGGCCGATAAATTTGCATTTTTCCAGTTTTTCTGGGGCGGCAGTAGCTCAAGAAGGAGAGCGTCCGTCTTGGGACCAAAGAGGTCAAAGGTACAATTCGGCTCCTCTGAGTCATATGTCAATGTGTCTTTGGGCAAGACAATGAACCACAAATGCCTTTGATATGCAGGTATTCACCTTGCCTAGTTGACTCCGCTATCAGTGTGTAAGTGTGTGAGTTAATGGGTAAAGTGTGAAGTGTATTGTAAAGCGCTTTTTAGGTCCAGTGACTTGTAAAGACCTATATAATACAGTGCATTTACCATTTACGCCAACATGTGCATCACCATAAGAAAACGGACATGATTGACAGACAGCTTTCTGCCACAGCTACTCAAAAGAAAGAAAAAGAAACAACTTGTTTTAGTCACTTTGAGTCACCATAGTTTGTATTCTTTTTCGCTCTTCAAGCACTCATTTTTGGTTGCGGGACACAATATAGCAACACATAAAATACAATGTCCCTTTCAAACCAGGAGTCACCAAACTAACGGGGCCATATAAGGCCCTCAAACAAATTCAATCCGGCCCGCAAGAGGATGCTGAGATAAGCATGCAAAACAAGGTCAAACAATGAACTGCAAATTTTAATATGTCCACTGGATGGTGTCAAAACATACAAAAAAAAAACACTTTTTAGGTCCTTTTAATACAAATTATGAAATTTAATATTTAAAAGGTTCCTATTACGTTTATTTTACTCTTAATTACAGTTTTTATTTGTAAAATAATAGAAGTATTAGTGAATTATGTGTGTTTTAAAACCCTATTTGATGACGTTTTTCCTATAAGCGACTAATAGAAAACGAAAAAGAATGCGTACAGTTAAATGCAAACGCAAATAAATTGATCGGCTTAAGTTATTTATTTCCATCATGAATTGCAGAGGTATTGAATTCAAAACTCTGTATTAGCATATCCCCAAAATCAAATACCTCTAATAAGCTATTTTCTCCCTCCGGCCCGACTCCTGTGAAAATTCTTTTCGAACCAATGCGGCCCACGGCCCAAAAATGTTGCCAATCCCTGCTTTCAACCTTTTAAGGGGGGTAAGGGGGTGGGGCTCAAACTACCATGGGCCACGAGTTTGAGACC
This sequence comes from Urocampus carinirostris, assembly GCF_059441175.1. Lineage (NCBI taxonomy): Eukaryota > Metazoa > Chordata > Actinopteri > Syngnathiformes > Syngnathidae > Urocampus > Urocampus carinirostris. The sequence continues at coordinate 40,859,541 of NC_142355.1, forward strand.
CCTACCTTAATGGAACATTGGAAAAACCATTGAAACTAAAACACGTGTAACTGTATTCGGTGTTCGTTTAGGGCATGGGTGTCAAACTCATTTTATCTGGGGGCATCATGGTAGGGGAAATAATATCGCGGGCTCCCGACTAATAGGTGTAAGAGGAAAAAAAAATGAAGTTGGGGGAGAAAAAGAGAGGGAAAGAAAGAGAAAGAGGAAAGAGAGATAAAAAGAAGAAAGAACAAGGAAGACAAAGTAAGCAAGAGAGAGAGAGAGAGAGAGAGAGAGAGAGAGGGAGAGAATGGGAGATAGAAGGTAAGAGAGCACAATAGAGAGAAAGCAAGAAAGAAGGAGAAATAAATAGAAAGAGAAAGGAAGAGAAGGAAAAAAAGAGAAAGGAAATGTGTGAAGGAGAGAATGATCAAAAGATTGAGAAAGAAATTAACGTAGAAAGAGAGAAAAAAAGAGAAAAACAATAAGCATGAAAAAGAGAGAGAAAGAAAAGGAGTGAGAATATGATTGAAAAAGAGAAAAAAATAGAGCAAAAGACAGAGAAAAATAGGAGTGAGAGAGAGTGAGAGTGAGAGAAATTCTACTACGGTTGCTTTGTGCTTGGTGCCTGGCTTGGGAGACAACAAGTGGACATATTTATAACTGCGGCTCAAGTTTCTGTTGCGCTTCTCTCAGTGTTGTCTTGCGGACCAGATTAAAACCCTTGGTGGACATGAACCGGCCTGCGGGCCTCTTGCTCTGTGCTTTTGGGTCTCCATATTCATGAAAAGATACCTGTATATACATCAACATAAAAATGAATAAGAGATTCTGCTTAATGTTTTCTGCTGCACTAGATTCAGAAACACTAATGTTTTTTAATGCACTGATGCCCACATTTTATAAAAAGTGACAATCTTACACTTTGCAAGTAAGCAGAAATTAATCAAAATAACCGCCTCTTGTCCTCTGTGGTGTCAGAGATCCCTATTAAAGAAAGGTTAATTCAGTATTTACGGGGAAACACGTGGCTGGGGGCCCGTGAGGGTTGCCATCTTAAACAAAACTGCATTAGATTTTAGGGGTGGGCGATTCTAGGACTTTTGGTTCTGATCCCATCCAAGTAAATACAAGATAGTATTGAACTCTTCCCCCCATTGAGTTAGTTTAAAAGCACAACTATTCAGGAACTGAGGATGTTTAATTTTTTTATGAAGTAACTACATTGCAAACTTTAAAAGTATAAAAAACATAAATGTAAATATTTTTATTACAACAGAACAAAAGCCAAGTGACTCAAACCGAAAACTCGGCCATATAACGAAAATACAAATATTGTATAGCAATGTCAACAAGTCAACTTAAATACCTTCCATTGCACAATAATAGAAAAAAACCACAACGCACTACGCTTCCTGTCTCCCACTTTCATTTGTAGCTTCTGGTAAGTGTGGACGCTTAGATTTGGCCCTCTTCTCTGCCTAGCAGAAATAATGCAGAGGCAGGACAGGTAAGAAAAGTTACTAGAAGTGTGCCTGTCAGTCATGAGTTAGGGATAAACTTACTGAGGCAAGGGCACTGGGTGAGGGAGAGAAGGGCTTCACTATCTACAAAAAGAAGCTGCACTTTGGGGAAATTGGTAGAGCAGCAAAGTAACGTTGACAGGACAATAGTATCGGTCTGATCCGAGCACTTGCCTACTGGTTGTAGAATAGTATCAAACCCCAAAATTCAAGTTAAGCACTGTTGCAGTGATGCATATTTGCTTGACTTCTGTAATTGTGCCGGGTTAAGTGGGAGTGCATTTTAACATTTCACGTCTTCATGCATTTTTGTGATTATTTTGCAGGTGCCAATGCAAAGTTACGCTACCAAATAACATCTGGTAACAAAGGTGGTGCTTTTGACATTGAGCCAGAGGTTGGGAGAATATTCGTTGCACAGCCACTGGACTATGAGCAGCATAAGAGGTACAAAATGCTGGTCGTTGCCTCAGATGGAAAATGGGAAGATTATGCTGCTGTGGTGGTAACGGTAGTCAATAAGAATGACGAGGCACCCGTGTTCTCCATGAATGAATACTATGGATCAATTACGGAGGAACTTGAGGAGTCACCGGTCTTTGTGCTGCAGGTGAGATTCTTGCATCGCAAGTAATGAAAGGTTGCACGACAGTATAACTAGCTGGTACTATTTCCAAACAGTAAGCACTGCATACTTTTGAAATAGTTCTTTGTGGTATTTTCTCTCTCTGCGCACGCTTCTGGTTACCAGCACCTTTTCGAACCAAAGCGATAAAAGCGTTGGGAATGAATTTAATCATTGATTCGTTGTGTCGCGCGATTGATGCGCCACTCGGCACGTTGATTCAATGCCAATTACTGTATCTTCTGGACTATAAGTCATCGTTTTTTTTTTTTTAATACATTGGCCAGGGGTGCAACTTATACTACAGCGAGAATAATATTTTAAATTATTAACACATTATTATATCATTAAGTTCTATTTTTTTATCATCAATATTGTTTATCACTTCACATGTTATTTTCACACTAAACCGCAAGAGGGTGCACTAGACCTGTGTTAATAATGTCAACCTTGACTGTGGCGGAAAAGCGGAAGTGGCGCATCGTCTACCTCCTGGACCTTCCGGAAGTTGTTTACCGGTAAATGTGACACAGAGGATGGGGATTTCATTGTATTTACTATTTTGGAGTGAAGCTGATACTTTAATAAACATTTCTTGATGCTACAGTTATCTGAATAACTCCTAATCGGTTATATTATTACTGACAAGCTTATCCTCAGTAGGATCACGGGGGTGCTGGAGCCCATCCCAGCCATCTTCGGGCAGTGGGCAGGAGACAACCTGAAGTGGTTGTTGTGCAAGTAAATGCAAACGAGAAAACCCATCAATTGGCTTCCGCAGGGTTCAGTACCTGGCCCCCCTCTTTTTCAGTATTTACATGCTTCCATTAGGTGATATTATTCCCAAGTATAATATCAGTTTGCCCACTGCCCGAAGATAGCTGGGATATATATATATATATATATATATATATATATATATATATATATATATATATATATATATATATATATATATATATATATATATATATATATAGCAAACCCAAAAGGAACTTCACATTCTAACAGGAGACCACTTTTGTTCAGAAATATTTTAACCGGAATCTCCAAAGTGTCCGTATGAACCCAGCTTGTAAGGCCTTTTTAGCTGGCTGCATGTGGTAATACAAGACAAATTATAAATGGTCGCCTCCCACGATGAATGAAAACATTAAAAAAAAAAAAACGTTTTTTGCTGCCTTAAACAGATTTCACAACTACGATATTAAGACATGCAGAGCAGCACAATAATTAGGTTGTGATCAAAAAGTAACAAAAAAAGTGATGAAGTACTCTGTCACTCAACAAAACTGGGAAACGTGGTTGAAATGCTTATGGTCTGGAAAAAAAATCAACGAATCTCTACATTCTCTTGTTGTATTCATTTTTTCAGGTAACAGCGACTGACCCTGACAAAGATGCAGAGCAGGAAGACATACGATATTCCATCCACGGCCAAGGGGCGCAGTCACATTTTATGATCAACGACATTACAGGAGAGATGTATGCCCAGCGAACTATGGACCGGGAAGAGCGTGCTGTCTGGCGCTTTGTTGTCATGGCAACTGATGATGAGGGCAAGGGATTAACCGGTTTTACCGATGTCATTGTCAATGTGTGGGACATCAATGACAATCCGCCGACTTTCTTGTGCCTGCAAGATAGTTGCCTCAGTAGCATAGTAGAAAACTCGCCTCCTGGGACTTTTGTTGTGAAAATGTCGGCAGTAGACCGTGATGATCCTACTGTCGGACAAAATGCAATTCTCACCTACCAAATTATTGAAAATGTGCAGAATACTAACAATGAAGATATTTTCACAGTGGACTCTAGCACTGGAATCATTTCAGTGGCATCCGACGGGCTTGATAGGGAGTTAGTGGATAGATACCAGCTAGTGGTGGTGGCCTACGACGGCGGTGGAATGACAAGTACAGCAACTGGCACTATTATCTTATTAGACACCAATGACAATGTTCCCACATTTCAAATAGAGACATGCGGTGCTCATGTTCCTGAGAATACAGTTGTGGACGCGATCATTCTGGAGATTGTTGCCTTTGACCCTGATGCCGGTCCATACAGTCAACTGACATTTTCCGTGACAGATGGAGACCCAGAGCAACATTTCTACATGGTTAGCAATAGACTGGATCAAACGGGTGTTCTGAGATTGAACAGGACACTTGACTTTGAGGAACTAAAGGAACCAAAGTTCAATTTAACTGTCAAAGTAAAAGACTCAGACTTCTCAAACCTAATACATTGTTTGGTTGTGGTTGAGGATGAGAATGATAATGCCCCTGTTTTCTCTCAGAGCTCTATCCATGTATCCCCGTTGACTGAAGATGTAGCTATAGGAACCACTGTTGTGCAAGTGATGGCTACTGACTCTGACTCGGCTTCAAATGGGGAGATTGTGTACAGTATTCATCCTGGGTCTGACCCATACAGACAGTTTACAGTCAGCCAAACTGGTACAATTACCGTCGCTGGGCCACTGGACCGAGAGAGTCTTGACAGATACGAGTTAATTGTCATTGCATCTGACCGAGGTAGACCGCCCCTGGAATCCAATGTAATGGTCTACTTGCCACTTTTAGATGTGAATGACAATGGTCCAGAGCTTGAGACAGTCTACAGCCCTTTGGTGTGGGAAAACAGTCCAGCGCCTCAAGTGGTCAAGCTGAACACAAGCTCAACACTGCTCAAGATTTTGGATAGAGATTCCACTGAGAACGGGCCTCCATTTGTCATCGCCCTACCTAGCGTTTATTTGGCTGATTTTCACATTCAGGATCATGGCAATGGCTCAGCCACACTCACTACATTGCGTAGATTTGACAGGGAAAGGCAAAGCAGAATTTTTTTGCCAGTAATTATGACAGATAGCGGGTCTCCACCAATGACTGCCACAAGTACACTTACCATAACCATCGGTGACCAGAATGATAACGCTCATCAGGCAGGGGAGAAAGATATCTACGTGTATAGCCGTGGTGAGTTGTATATTTGATCAAATCGCTTCCTCTTGTTCCCTGCTTTTCGTAACAAATTGCTCTTCTGCATTATTCTTACAATAATTGTTCTTTTTCTTGTTTTAATACTTTCACGTAAACCTGTCAATATTGGACTTACATTTAAAAATGCCTCAGAAAATGTGGTAAACAAACCCTTTGACTCCTTCGTGCTCCCATTGTTTACTCGCCTAGTGTCAGCTACTCCGGCACTGCAGCATGATAATAATATAATAACATAATCCATACTCAGATAGACCAACTTCCTGAACCTCTGAAGTGGAGCGCTGGGAGTCTATTCAACTGAGCTGTGGGCTCCGTAGTTATGATCATAATAAGTAGACGAAAATGCAAGATAAAGAGATAAATGTTTGCATCAGCAGAGGTCGTCCCATAAGAATGGATGTTTCTGTGTGCGTGCTTACTCCAAACAGGGAAGACGGCAAATGTAACACTAGGGAAGGTGTATGTGCCAGATCCGGATGACTGGGACAACAAGACCTACACACTAGAGACACATGCAGCTAAGTAAGAGACTTGTCTCCAAATCATTTCATTTTCAAGGAAAGCCCACAGTACAGTTGGCTTCACATGACTTTACTAGTTAATTAATATTTCATCATTTGGATTTGTATTCATATCTATACATATGTATGTGTACATATGTATGTATATATATATATATATATATATATATATATATATATATATATATATATATATATATATACGGGAGATCGACAGACGGGTCGGTGCAGCGTCTGCCGTCATTCGGACCCTGTACCGGTCTGTCGTGGTGAAGAGGGAGCTGAGCCGAAAGGCAAAGCTCTCGATCTACCAGTCCATCTACGTTCCTACCCTCACCTATGGTCATGAACTTTGGGTCATGACCGAAAGAACTCGATCCCGGATACAAGCGGCCGAAATGAGTTTCCTCCGCAGGGTGGCTGGGTTCTCCCTTAGAGATAGGGTGAGAAACTCAGTCATCCGGGAGGGACTCGGAGTAGAGCCACTGCTCCTCCGCGTTGAGAGGAGCCAGTTGAGGTGGCTCGGGCATCTAATAAGGATGCCTCCTGGACGCCTCCCTCGGGAGGTGTTCCGGGCATGTCCCACCGGCAGGAGGCCCCGGGGGCGGCCCAGGACACGTTGGAGAGACTATGTCTCTCGGCTGGCTTGGGAACGCCTCGGGGTCCCGTCGGATGAGCTGGAGGAAGTGGCTGGGGATAGGGACGTCTGGGCTTCCCTTTTAACGCTGCTGCCCCCGCGACCCGACCTCGGATAAGCGGAAGACAATGGATGGATGGATGGATGGATATATATATATATATATATATATATATATATATATATATATATATATATATATATATATATAATATCCATCCATCCATTCATCACCTGCACCGCTTATCCTCAGTAGGGTCGCGGGGGTGCTGGAGCCCATCCCAGCTATGTTCGGGCAGTGGGCAAACTGATATTATACTTGGGAGTAATATCACCTAATGAAAGCATGTAAATACTGAAAAGAGGGGGGCCAAGTACTAAACCCTGCGGAACACCACAGGGCTCTAGAGGGCTCAGATGTCTCATCTCATTAGCTGCACCGCTTATCCTCAGTAGGGTGGCTGGGGTGCTGGAGCCCATCCCAGCAATCATCGGGCAGTGGGCAGGAGACACCCTGAACTGGTTGCCAGCCAATTGCAGGGAACACAGGGACAGACAACTCATTCGCTCATTCACTCCAAGGGACAATTTGGACAGACGAATTAACCTGACAAGCATGTTTTTGGAATGTGGGAGGAAACCGGAGTGCCCGGAGGAAACCCACGCAAGTACGGGGACAACATGCAAACTCCACACAGGGGGTTCGATCTCACGACCTCAGAACTGTGCCGCACACGCGCTAACCACTGCTCCGCCGTGCTGCCCTACATATAATATAAAATGTAAAAATTAACTGTATTTGTGCACTGATGTATCAATTGGAATCTATAACATTAGAAACAACAGGAATCAAATAAATATTGCTGCCCCAGCGCGTCTGATCTTATCCATGAAACCACTAAGGACACAGACAACCAATGGAAAGGCATTAGGCTTTATCTCATGATCACACGCGTATTAGGAACTTTTACATATGTTATTATTGGGCCGGGTTGCGAGAATATCAGACATTAAACCGGTCTGTAGTACAGAAAAGGTTAGGGACCACTGCACTACAGGATTGTATGCCCTCTCGCAAAATATTTAATAAACACATATGTTTCTGAACTGAATGGAGAAAAGTGCATTGTGGAAAGTAATTGTGACGTCCTGCATTACATAAATGAATGCATGGCCACGCATGTCCGAAGCATTTGTGACAAAATTGTTTAACGACATTTTATCCTGCTTGTTAATCACTTTATGTTTTCTTAATTCCCCAACATAGCTGGTACTGTGACTACGTTGTGCGGCGTAATGATTAAATAAGACCTATTGCCTTTTCATGAGTTGTCTGTATCCCTGGTGGTCGAGGGGAAACGATCCAGCGCTCTCCCCGCTGTGATCTGGCTTCGTCTCCAGTTGCATCCAATTTTACGTAATTGTGAACCATCCATCACCCTAGCGGCCTGGTGGCTCATAGAGCCGCTTCGTTTGTTTGAGGTGTGAAATACATGGCCCACCACTGCATTATACGAAACATGTGCACTGTTTGTATGTATGGATATATTTAAATAATATACTGCGTGTCAATAGACACTGTTTTTTTTACTATTTCCCCCTAACTATCTTCTCCCAATCAACAGATATTTTCATGTTGATCACACCTCAGGACTGCTGACTATTCAGCAGAACACACCAGGAGGGAGTTACATGCTGCGTGTTAGGGTTTCTGACAGCATCTGGCCAGATGTGATATCCATTGTTCGAGTTCATGTAAGAGATCTAAGGGATAAGGCCATTTTGTCATCTGCCTCTCTACGTTTGGCAGGTAATTTTTTTTAGGTTTTGTACAGGTGCTTGAAATACTTGGAAATGTTTGAAATTTTACGTATTTTCAAAGATTGAAAAACATGCTCTTAAATGCAGATTTTTTTCCCATGTTTTTTTAAACATGTCTGTTGAGAACAAGTCTGTTGCTTTGCTTTGCATTTCTTCTTCCCTCGTGATTAACTGCAGCTGGCATTAGTCCGTACAACATCGTCCTATCAGGTGTCATCGTCCCATACGGGTCACGCCCAAAAGGACAGGTGGATGCTACACCTTAACAGGACACTAGGAAATGTGCATTATTGCAAGGATTGCGTATCAATCCTAGACATTTATGTTGAGCATTGCAAAAAGGGGAGGTTGCAATTCCGAGTGTTAAATTGTAACGGGAAGAACTTCCTGTAACTGAAAATATATGTTATATATTGCTGTCATATTTACCCAAAACTTATATGGGCAGAGATTTCTGTCCAAAACAGATATATTCCTGATTTCCTTATGATCTAAAATCATATGTATTAAAAAATGCTCACGCAAGATTACAAATCTAATATATAAATCACAGATTTATTTTGGGCTCTGCAAATACATGATTCACAACTGAATTTATATTTTAATAGTACGGGACAAATGGAAGATTGGCTTTAATCGTCCTTAGTAATGTCTTGAAAATTAATGGATGCCATGAAAAAGGTATACAAACACTGAATTTTATGTTCCGTACATCAGAATGGGAAAAAAATAGGATAAATCTCTGAGTCACAATTTAGTGTTCTTGAAAGGTCAGCATAATTTTATTGGTCGACTGCTTTGTACGTTAAACAATTTTAAGATAATTATTTTTTAAAAGGTCTGTCTAATTTAAACCATTTGACTTCATTATTCATCAATCCTTGTAAAAAATCAATTTAAAGGATTTTCTGTATTTTTTGTAATTGTTTGCGAATCAGGGTGATAAAGGTCACATTGCCTGCGTCAGGTAAATTTGACATTTAAAAGTCAATCTTGGAGTAAAGTCAAAGGCTTTTATAGAAGCTTCTCTGACAAGTCATTATAAATTTAGAAGTTTAAGGTTAACATGTTCTAGATTTATTATTGAATTTTCAATTATCCTTTGCAATTGCAAGCTGGTCTCAAAAGTAATGTTTATTTCTTCTGATAAAATCACCTAGTCTTTGTGGAGAAGTTAAATTTCCTTCTAGAATTGATGCATTTGACCTTGCGTTTTAACAGATGAATGCTTTCAGTCTGATCAATAGTAAGAGATGTCAGACTTTATGTGCCAATGGGAAGGCAAACTCCATAGGCTTTGATCCACTCTATAGTTGTCATGAAAAAGTCTTCAATTTACATCCATTGCACCCGAATCTCATTGTCTCTCAAAGGTATAACCCCAAGAGAATTTATCGAATCTCACGTCCAGAGGAAGAGTCGCCTCGAGACACTCTGGGAGTTCCTGTCTGAGCTGCTGTTCGTCAAACCAGGCAACATTAACATTTTCAGCATTGCGGAAAAAGGGGAGAAAACTTTGGACATTTATTTCTATGTATTGTCTGATAAAGGTTTCATGCAGCCAGAGAAGCTGCATGGAAGACTTGCAGCACAAAAGAAGAAGGTATGTTAGATTCAGGTGTGTTCATTGCGCACTCATCCTGGAATACCATAACACAAATTCTGGAGTACAGAGGACACTTGATTAAAAGCTGCATGCTCAATTTTAGGAATGGAACTTAATTAGGTATTTTTACTAGCTGCACAAAATTTAAAGCCAATGTCTTACAAAGACAAAAAAAAGGAACAAATTCACTTCCATTTCTTACATTTTAAGTAAGTAAGTAACACACTCGCCAACCACGTGGGGATTTTTGGGTCAACGCTTTTAGTTGTAGAACTCCAAAGGCGTCGCGACCCCACTCACCAGATGCTGTTTTCAGTTCCAACCCGAGTTGTTTACGACGTGTGTTTTGTGGGTCATTTGACCATTCAAGATGGGGGTTATCAAGACGTGCGCAAATTTAACTAACGCATCGAAAGAAAACGTAAATGAAGGCTACGCTGCCAATAATAAGCGAGAATAAAGTGAATAACTTTACATATATTGCAATTATTATAAATACTCTAAAGTTGTTTATACATCATGTAAAAACTTACGACACTGCCTTCTTAATTCTTTAACATGGATGGTGATGGATTGGATGTGCAACATTTCGGTCAGCAATTGTATTTGTTTCTGTTGAGCTAGTGGAACCAAAAGTGATGTGGGAAACCCCGGATACATAATTATTGGATTTTGAGTCGCAACTTACAGCTAAAATATACGCAAGATATTTATGTAGAACGCCTCTTAATGAATTTTTTTTTTAGCCTTGCATTATATTTTAAACACAGTAACCTATTTATTAAAGAAAAACAATTGCCCTTATGGGCAACAGACTCTCCGGCTGGACTCGTAGTCCATTACAACTTTAAAACGAAGCAAAAGCGTAGTGACTTGTAGGTATTTTCTCCCTGATATTTTTGAGACTGAATTTTATATTTTTAATTTGTTCATATATCGTGTTGCTTTTCCTAAATAGTTGATCTTGCATTCCTTAATTACCCTGCCAGACGTACACATGCCCCGCTGTTTTATTGTCACGATATTATGCTGTGAAGCCTGCATTATCTTTTTCTGTGTTAATTACAGTAGAATGACGTTCTTAAGCTACTAAACCTTGTAGGTTTACTGATTATTTTGTGACTCATTAACGGTCGTCTTTCTTTCCCTCCTTCCTCTGCAGCTGCAGTCACTGTTGCATGCTAATGTAAGCCAAGTTCAGGTGGATGAGTGCTTGCAAGCAGACTGTAAGGCCTCAAGTGGCTGCGAGACGCAGCTGAGCATCAGCGAGTCGCCAACCCTGATAGATTCTGATGCCTTATCCTTAGTCTCAGTAAAAGTCACGACCTCAGCCGTCTGCAGTTGCATCGCCAGGGGAATAAATCACAGACGCTGCTCTTTCTACCCGAGTAACCCTTGTCGTAACGGGGGAACCTGCATTGATGCCCACAACGGATACAGGTGAGACAAAAACGTATATAGTATACTTCAAACTTATTAGATCTAGTGGCAGGAATACATGGTGTTGAACAAGGCTAGAATCACTA